>NC_068937.1:98605436-98742319 GCF_016801865.2 Culex pipiens pallens | reverse complement strand
TATTCCTTTCGTCGTGATTTGTATTTTATTACTAATTCAAACTTTGCATTGCATATATGTAAAAGCGATTATTTCAAGTACAATTATACAAGAAGATACCAGCTAAAGCGAATTCATCAATCGTCTTTAGAGGGAAATCGACCATTTTAGACCTTTCAATTCCCGGGAAATTTGGTCGAGACTCCCGGGAATTTTTGTACTATTCATAAGAAGCAAAAATATATAAACTAACTCAGAAAAACCCCTCCGTGTAAGCACGAGAGCAAGCAGCAGTCAAGTGCTCAGTGCTCCATCGTTTTTTTGATTTTTTTCGCCGTAAATTACCGTGACTACCCGCGAGTTTGCTCCTGCAGCATGCCAATGGCCGGCCGTGGCCGTGGCAGTTCGAGTGCGGCCTCGAAAAACCCGCGAAGTTCGTCTACCGGCCGTGTGCAAAAAGGTAAACAAACCAACGCCGTGTCGACCGCCATCGCGCAGAAGGCATCGACAAAAAGTATCTTCATCCCGGATATGTTCCGAGATCACCAGTGCGAACCCGTTCAGGTACTTCCGGTGCCACGACCAACACGTCAACATCCGCCAACATTCCCATCTGGAACGAGTTCCAGATGCTGAGCGACGACGAAGAAAACAACAACAACAACACCGACGGTAGCAGCATTACCGACGACGACGAAGACGATGGTTGTGCACGGAAAAAAGAGCCGACGTCAAAAAAGAACAATTCTCCTACGGAACGAAGACCACCTCCAATTTTTGTTTTGGACACGTTGGTGGACGACATTGACGAGTTGCTGGAAGGCCTCGGATATTGTCTGAAAATCGGTAAGTCGTCAGTGCAAGTCTACACATTTGACAACAAGAACTTCGACCTGGTTGTGGAGAAATTGAAGAGTAAAAACTTCAAGTTCTACACATTCGACCCCGTGCAGAAGACAGCCGTTAAGGTCGTCTTGCAGGGGTACCAAGACCGCCCGATCTCCGTTCTCAAGAAGGACCTCTCGGGTGCTGGAATAACGCCGCGTGACATAAAAGTCCTCTCGCGGAAGACAACAGTCACAGGTACACACACACTGTACCTGTTGTACTTCGACCGCGGCACCGTCAAGATTCAAGACCTGCGACGAACTAAGGCGTTGGACGGGTTTTGGGTAAACTGGCGGTTCTACTCAAAGAACCCGTCGGACGCAGCACAATGCCACCGTTGCCAAAAATTCGGCCACGGCTCGCGGAACTGCAACCTCCCGCCCCGCTGTGTGAAGTGCGGTGAAACACACCTGTCTGAGGCGTGTGCACTGCCGTGCAAGGCGGACCTGGGGGACAAGGCAGAGCAAATCAAGGCGCGCATCAAATGCGCCAACTGTGGAGGTAACCATACCAGCAACTACCGTGGATGCAGCGCACGGAAAAACTACCTCGAGGAGCTGGAAAAGAGGAAGAAGAAAGCAGCAGCGTCCCAACCTCCTCAGCGAAGTACGAGCGTAACCGTGCCGGCTGCTGGGCAGCGTACGGTTCCCGCGGACAACTCAGCATTCCCCCCTGGCTGGGGCCGATCGTTTGCCAGCGTGGTTGCTGTCGGTAGCGGAAATGCGGCCCAGCAAGAAGTCACCGGGGAAGATTTCTTCACCCTGCCAGAGTTCTTTGCTCTCGCGGGGGAGATGATGTCGAGGTTTCGGACCTGCCGTAACAAGGCGGAGCAATTTCTAGCCCTTGGGGAGCTGATGATCAAGCAAATCTATAAAGGATAAAATACTGTGATTTAGTTATAAGCTTTTTCTCTTTCTTTCCCCTTTCCTTTGCAATTTTAGCAAGTTTTTTTTTAATTTTTCTTGCTCCTGTTAGTGCCTTAGTTATAGAAATAATTGTTCCAAAATGGATTATGATGCAACACACAGCTGAAAGGAACTCCAAAACTCTGTTATGAATTGCAAAAGAACTGATTGTATCTTGATTATTCACCAATAAAACCGAATTGAAATTGAAAAAATATTGAATAAGCGATTTGTATGACAAGTTTGAAAGGATTTCATACTATTAAATGTTTTTTACTATACTACAGTAAGGAGTGTTGTCGAACCGGTAGTTCTTCGCAAAATGTAAAACAAATGAAAAAACATAAATTACAATCTACAAAAGTATTAAATTCAATTCAATATAATTTGTACAAGCTTTCTCTTCCACAAAATTATAGTTTATCTATTTTAAAGAATTTTGAAAAACACTTGTTTAAGGGTCACTCACTCAAGGTTGCAAAAAAGTATTTTTTTTCCTGAATATTTTTTTAATGTCATGGTTTAGATTTTGCTAGAAAATAGTATTCAAAAGTATTAGGAAAATTTTAAAGCAAGAAGTAACAAGAAATGCTTAGTAGATCAGTCAAGTTCAAAAAAAATTACAAAATATCAAAGAAAACCAAAATTATTATGTTTACAAATTCAACAACATAGAGTTACCTGGATTAGCTTACAATGGTGGGGCCCAGTGGGGCCCACAGCCATTCCAAAAACTCGTCAGACCCCTATTGTGGGGCCCAGTGCCCACTTTGGGAAACACTGGTGTAGAGAATAGATAAAATCGAGTTCTGCAAAGTTATAGGCCCATCTATATATGAGCCTGGAACTGTCTATAGACATACTGCAAAATCATTTGAATATAAAATCGTCCCGTTTGGTTGAGTTACGGGCGAGAACCGGCAATCTGAAGTTGTAGAATTGATTTGGAACCTTGGAGGTTGAAGCGTAGGTTGTTTTTTGTTTTACATCAAATACGTCATTAATTAAAAAAAAAAACGAAAATAGTCCAAAACAAACTCAATTCAAGAAGCTAAACAAATCTTATTAAGATCAGCATCTACAACAAAAAAAATCTATTTTAACCTGACCTAATCATAAAGACTTCCTGATGTCCTGACGTCTGGAAATGAAGGGAAAAAAAAGTGCTGAACCAAAGTGCCACGAAACCCCACCGCCACCGACGATCATAAAACAAGGTGTAGCAACATAATCAAAATTCTGAACTAGACCAGAGAAGCAAAGCAAGACGAAAAAAAAGTCCTCCCTGTCATCGCGTAAGTCAGTCCGTCACTCCGACTCATTGTCCGGCGAAACACTACTCTCAGCCCGGTGCTGTCAACACCACGACGCAGTTTCGCGCGACATCCCGTCCGACGGAGTCGGAGAACTGCATGGTGCCTTGATGGTTGGAAAAAAACAATCAGGACAAACTTCATCAGAGGAGAAAGGAGGGTCGTTGCTTTTAATGCACTTTTCCTATTTTGGCCCCATATTGAGCGGTGGTGGCGCCCAGCGGATTCCGCATTAGAAGCGAGAAGAAGAAGGTCGGCAGTCCGTTGAAACAGATGTCACCTTTGGCTTGGACTCGTTTTTCAATTTGAGCGATTACAGTGGCTTGGAGCCGTCAGGCCGTCCGTTGGACCACGGGTTGATGTTGCATCCTGGCTGGCCCAAAATGGGACTCTTGCTGTGTGAAATGGCGACTTTGTTTCGCGCGCTGCAATGGACGGAACACGAAACACGCGTAACGGCGGTGGACAAGGATCTAGAAGGGCAGGGATGCCAGAATTGTTAAATAAATGTATTATTTTTAAACGGTTCAATAAAACAAATTTTACTATTAAGACCCCTATGCGTTTCTGAGTCAGAAGTTTTGAAAATTGAATTCAGAAAATCAACAAGATATTCTGTTTAGTTTATATAAACAATTTACATCCAATTCAACTGTGGCATCCCTGCCCCCCCAAACAACGTTTTTGTCCCTGGCACCGGTGAACGTGTCCCTCGTTAAACGCCGTGGGAGCACGGAAAATTAGTTTATCCCAGCGCGCGTCCTTTCGCCATCGCCCTCGTCGCTTTCTAGGCCAAAGTAGTACGCAACTCGCTACGCACAGAAAACCGTGGACTGCCAAAAGAGTAGTCAATTTAGATCCTCACACTCTGGCGCCTGGCGTCTCTTTCACGGTGGTCCAGGACGACGAGGACGATGCGATGATGCTGTTGATCAACGTTTAACGATGCAACTCTGGCGGAATGTTTGACGTTGGTTTGGCGCGCGAGGATGCATCATGCAACGGCCGATGGCCGATGCAAGTCCTGGAAGAAGGACTTTTTTTTGGTTTGACCAACTTGTAGAAAGAAATTCTCTGTGGAAACTGAAAGTTTGAAGATTGGAACACTTTTTGCTTTTTTGCTTTTTTGTTTTTTTGCTTTTTTGCCTTTTTTGCTTTTTTGCTTTTTTGCTTTTTTGCTTTTTTGCTTTTTTGCTTTTTTGCTTTTATTTTTGCTTTTTTTGCTTTTTTGCTCTTTTGCTTTTTTGCTCTTTTGCTTTTTTGCTTTTTTGCTTTTTTGCTTTTTTGCTTTTTTGCTTTTTTGCTTTTTTGCTTTTTTGCTTTTTTGCTTTTTTGCTTTTTTGCTTTTTTGCTTTTTTGCTTTTTTGCTTTTTTGCTTTTTTGCTTTTTTGCTTTTTTGCTTTTTTGCTTTTTTGCTTTTTTGCTTTTTTGCTTTTTTGCTTTTTTGCTTTTTTGCTTTTTTGCTTTTTGCTTTTTTGCTTTTTTGCTTTTTTGCTTTTTTGCTTTTTTGCTTTTTTGCTTTTTTGCTTTTTTGCTTTTTTGCTTTTTTGCTTTTTTGCTTTTTGCTTTTTTGCTTTTTTGCTTTTTTGCTTTTTGGCTTTTTGCTTTTTTGCTTTTTTGCTTTTTTGCTTTTTTGCTTTTTTGCTTTTTTGCTTTTTTGCTTTTTTGCTTTTTTGCTTTTTTGCTTTTTTGCTTTTTTTGCTTTTTTGCTTTTTTGCTTTTTTGCTTTTTTGCTTTTTTGCTTTTTTGCTTTTTTGCTTTTTTGCTTTTTTGCTTTTTTGCTTTTTTGCTTTTTTGTTTTTTTGCTTTTTTGCTTTTTTGCTTTTTTGCTTTATTTTTGCTTTTTTTGCTTTTTTGCTCTTTTGCTCTTTTGCTTTTTTGCTTTTTTGCATTTTTGCTTTTTGCTTTTTTGCTTTTTTGCTTTTTTGCTTTTTTGCTTTTTTGCTTTTTTGCTTTTTTGCTTTTTTGCTTTTTTGCTTTTTTGCTTTTTTGCTTTTTTGCTTTTTTGCTTTTTTGCTTTTTTGCTTTTTTGCTTTTTTGCTTTTTTGCTTTTTTGCTTTTTTGCTTTTTTGCTTTTTTGCTTTTTTGCTTTTTTGCTTTTTTGCTTTTTTGCTTTTTTGCTTTTTTTCTTTTTTGCTTTTTTGCTTTTTTGCTTTTTTGCTTTTTTCCTTTTTTGTTTTTTTGCTTTTTTGCTTTTTTGCTTTTTTGCTTTTTTGCTTTTTTGTTTTTTTTGCTTTTTTGCTTTTTTGCTTTTTTGCTTTTTTGCTTTTTTGCTTTTTTGCTTTTTTGCTTTTTTGCTTTTTTGCTTTTTTGCTTTTTTGCTTTTTTGCTTTTTTTCTTTTTTGCTTTTTTTGCTTTTTTGCTTTTTTGCTTTTTTGCTTTTTTTGCTTTTTTGCTTTTTGGCTATTTTGCTTTTTTGCTTTTTTGCTTTTTTGCTTTTTTGCTTTTTTGCTTTTTTGCTTTTTTGCTTTTTTGCTTTTTTGCTTTTTTGCTTTTTTGCTTTTTTGCTTTTTTGCTTTTTTGCTTTTTTGCTTTTTTGCTTTTTTGCTTTTTTGCTTTTTTGCTTTTTTGCTTTTTTGCTTTTTTGCTTTTTTGCTTTTTTGCTTTTTTGCTTTTTTGCTTTTTTGCTTTTTTGCTTTTTTGCTTTTTTGCTTTTTTGCTTTTTTGCTTTTTTGCTTTTTTGCTTTTTTGCTTTTTTGCTTTTTTGCTTTTTTGCTTTTTTGCTTTTTTGCTTTTTTTGCTTTTTTGCTTTTTGGCTATTTTGCTTTTTTGCTTTTTTGCTTTTTTGCTTTTTTGCTTTTTTGCTTTTTTGCTTTTTTGCTTTTTTGCTTTTTTGCTTTTTTGCTTTTTTGCTTTTTTGCTTTTTTGCTTTTTTGCTTTTTTGCTTTTTTGCTTTTTTGCTTTTTTGCTTTTTTGCTTTTTTGCTTTTTTGCTTTTTTGCTTTTTTGCTTTTTTGCTTTTTTGTTTTTTTGCTTTTTTGCTTTTTTGCTTTTTTGCTTTATTTTTGCTTTTTTTGCTTTTTTGCTCTTTTGCTCTTTTGCTTTTTTGCTTTTTTGCATTTTTGCTTTTTGCTTTTTTGCTTTTTTGCTTTTTTGCTTTTTTGCTTTTTTGCTTTTTTGCTTTTTTGCTTTTTTGCTTTTTTGCTTTTTTGCTTTTTTGCTTTTTTGCTTTTTTGCTTTTTTGCTTTTTTGCTTTTTTGCTTTTTTGCTTTTTTGCTTTTTTGCTTTTTTGCTTTTTTGCTTTTTTGCTTTTTTGCTTTTTTGCTTTTTTGCTTTTTTGCTTTTTTGCTTTTTTGCTTTTTTTCTTTTTTGCTTTTTTGCTTTTTTGCTTTTTTGCTTTTTTGCTTTTTTGCTTTTTTGCTTTTTTGCTTTTTTGCTTTTTTGCTTTTTTGCTTTTTTGCTTTTTTGCTTTTTTGCTTTTTTGCTTTTTTGCTTTTTTGCTTTTTTGCTTTTTTGCTTTTTTGCTTTTTTGCTTTTTTGCTTTTTTGCTTTTTTGCTTTTTTTCTTTTTTGCTTTTTTGCTTTTTTGCTTTTTTGCTTTTTTGCTTTTTTTGCTTTTTTGCTTTTTTGCTATTTTGCTTTTTTGCTTTTTTGCTTTTTTGCTTTTTTGCTTTTTTGCTTTTTTGCTTTTTTGCTTTTTTGCTTTTTTGCTTTTTTGCTTTTTTGCTTTTTTGCTTTTTTGCTTTTTTGCCTTTTTCTTTTTTGCTTTTTTGCTTTTTTGCTTTTTTGCTTTTTTGCTTTTTTGCTTTTTTGCTTTTTTGCTTTTTTGCTTTTTTGCTTTTTTGCTTTTTTGCTTTTTTGCTTTTTTGCTTTTTTGCTTTTTTGTTTTTTTGCTTTTTTGCTTTTTTGCTTTTTTGCTTTTTTGCTTTTTTGCTTTTTTGCTTTTTTGCTTTTTTTCTTTTTTGCTTTTTTGCTTTTTTGCTTTTTTGCTTTTTTGCTTTTTTGCTTTTTTGCTTTTTTGCTTTTTTGCTTTTTTGCTTTTTTGCTTTTTTGCTTTTTTGCTTTTTTGCTTTTTTGCTTTTTCGATTTTTTGCTTTTTTGCTTTTTTGCTTTTTTCCTTTTTTGCTTTTTTGCTTTTTTGCTTTTTTGCTTTTTTGCTTTTTTGCTGTTTTGCTTTTTTGCTTTTTTGCTTTTTTGCTTTTTTGCTTTTTTGCTTTTTTGCTTTTTTGCTTTTTTGCTTTTTTGCTTTTTTGCTTTTTTGCTTTTTTGCTTTTTTGCTTTTTTGCTTTTTTGCTTTTTTGCTTTTTTGCTTTTTTGCTTTTTTGCTTTTTTGCTTTTTTGCTTTTTTGCTTTTTTGCTTTTTTGCTTTTTTGCTTTTTTGCTTTTTTGCTTTTTTGCTTTTTTGCTTTTTTGCTTTTTTGCTTTTTTGCTTTTTTGCTTTTTTGCTTTTTTGCTTTTTTGCTTTTTTGCTTTTTTGCTTTTTTGCTTTTTGCTTTTTTGCTTTTTTGCTTTTTTGCTTTTTTGCTTTTTTGCTTTTTTGCTTTTTTGCTTTTTTGCTTTTTTGCTTTTTTGCTTTTTTGCTTTTTGCTTTTATGCTTTTTTCCTTTTTTGCTTTATTGCCTTTTTTGCTTTTTTGCTTTTTTGCTTTTTGCTTTTTTGCTTTTTTGCTTTTTTGCTTTTTTGCTTTTTTGCTTTTTTGCTTTTTTGCTTTTTTGCTTTTTTGCTTTTTTGCTTTTTTGCTTTTTTGCTTTTTTGCTTTTTTGCTTTTTTGCTTTTTTGCTTTTTTGCTTTTTTGCTTTTTTGCTTTTTGCTTTTATGCTTTTTTCCTTTTTTGCTTTATTGCCTTTTTTGCTTTTTTGCTTTTTTGCTTTTTTGATTTTTGCTTTTTTGCTTTTTTGCTTTTTTGCTTTTTTGCTTTTTTGCTTTTTTGCTTTTTTGCTTTTTTGCTTTTTTGCTTTTTTGCTTTTTTGCTTTTTTGCTTTTTTGCTTTTTTGCTTTTTTGCTTTTTTGCTTTTTTGCTTTTATGCTTTTTTCCTTTTTTGCTTTATTGCCTTTTATGCTTTTTTGCTTTTTTGCTTTTTTGCTTTTTTGCTTTTTTTGCTTTTTTGCTTTTTTTTCATTTTTTGCTTTTTTGCTTTTTTGCTTTTTTGCTTTTTTGCTTTTTTGCTTTTTTGCTTTTTTGCTTTTTTGCTTTTTTGCTTTTTTGCTTTTTTGCTTTTTTGTTTTTTTGCTTTTTTGCTTTTTTGCTTTTTTGCTTTTTTGCTTTTTTGCTTTTTTGCTTTTTTGCTTTTTTGCTTTTTTGCTTTTTTGCTTTTTTGCCTTTTTCTTTTTTGCTTTTTTGCTTTTTTGCTTTTTTGCTTTTTTGCTTTTTTGCTTTTTTGCTTTTTTGCTTTTTTGCTTTTTTGCTTTTTTGCTTTTTTGCTTTTTTGCTTTTTTGCTTTTTTGCTTTTTTGCTTTTTTGCTTTTTTGCTTTTTTGCTTTTTTGCTTTTTTGATTTTTTGCTTTTTTGCTTTTTTGCTTTTTTGCTTTTTTGTTTTTTTGCTTTTTTGCTTTTTTGCTTTTTTGCTGTTTTGCTTTTTTGCTTTTTTGCTTTTTTGCTTTTTTGCTTTTTTGCTTTTTTGCTTTTTTGCTTTTTTGCTTTTTTGCTTTTTTGCTTTTTTGCTTTTTTGCTTTTTTGCTTTTTTGCTTTTTTGCTGTTTTGCTTTTTTGCTTTTTTGCTTTTTTGCTGTTTTGCTTTTTTGCTTTTTTGCTTTTTTGATTTTTTGCTTTTTTGCTTTTTTGCTTTTTTGCTTTTTTGCTTTTTTGCTTTTTTGCTTTTTTGCTTTTTTGCTTTTTTGCTTTTTTGATTTTTTGCTTTTTTGCTTTTTTGCTTTTTTAGTTTTTTTTTCTTGAGAATTTCCCAACATTGTTGAACAAGCGCACTTTTTGGCGGACGGTCGTTGAATTTGGCATAGTAAAAAAAAGGTGGTCCCCGAAACCTGCCTGGCGAAACCGTGAATGGCGTCGGTGATGGCGCCAATAAAAGGATGAACGGCCTGCGGATGACCGTGAACGATGCATCGTCGCTGAAGTCGTTGCAGCATGGCCATTGAGTGCATCCTAGGCCTGGTTTGTTGGCCACAAGTTGCGTGTGATATCCCATCCATAGTCAATCGTCCGTGGACGGCCGTCGCTGGCTGGGAAGAGAAGGACTCTATCGATGAATGTCAGGATTTTGGGAGGTGAATTGAGGCTTAATTCTTGCTAATCGAATGAGAATGAACGATCTGGTCTACAGGCGGGCTTGTGGGGGGTAGAGTTCGATTCACTCTGGTGAAACATGCTGCCAATCATGGGATTATGATGATGATGGTGGCGGTTGCGATACAGAGTGGACAGCATTGTTTTTGCGGTGTGACCTGTGGCATGTTGTACTTTTTGTTTGCAAGTCATTTTTTTCTCTCTAAAATTGACACCGTGTGACATGCTGTAAACATGACAAGTGATTCTTTGGTCCTGCAAAAGTGCACGTCATAAATGTAGATTTGTAAACTTACGAATCTTCAAAAAATCACAACCTGTTTAAGCCTAGATGACTTCACACCATATTACAAAACGGTTTGAAATCAATCCCTGCTCACAGTTCATCGCAATTGTCGTGTGAGCAACAATGTATCAACCCCAACGATAAATCAGTCAACTTCAGTGCCCGTTCAATAGTCTATTAATTAGCACAAATCTTCCAACGACGCCGAAGAGATGACGAGAGACGCAGCGTGCGCCGTCCAAATGTCGACTTGCTGAACATTGGTTAATTAATTTAAATAGAATGTATCAAATTATCGCACACACGGGGGCTTCGCTGCAGAGTGTCGCGCGATTGTCCGTTCTTTGAACTCTCTCTCCCCAAGAGCTGCTGCGCTCGAAACGCATGTCATGTGGAGGATGTCGTCCGCGCGGTTTCGAAGACCTGCCACGACACGGAGATCCAGCCCACTAATTGCCTAAATTATCTCGCCTGACCAGCCCCGGAGGAGTCAGTTGGTGAGCGAAAAAATGACTGCTCTTATAAAATTACACCGTAACTCAATGGATCTTATTCGGTTTCGAGCCGGGCCCTGACAGGCCGTCCCGACGACTCGCAGCTCGCGCAGAAGAGAAGAGAGATCCGATCCGGTGCCGCGCTGCTGCGTTAATCCGTCAAAACCGGAAAACAAAAGATCGCTATCGCGCGCGAATCTCCGGCGAAAATCGGCTCCTGCCGAAGACTCCGCGGGGCCAAGCCATCGCCATCATCATCAGCAGCGGCTTCGGCAGCAACAACATTCGCCACAATCATAATAATAACATTCGTTTATTATGATGCTCGAGCTCACGAGTGTAGACACACACACACACTCGGGTTGGTATTATTATATTATAACGCACCACCATTAAAGCAAACAACACTTGAGAGATCAACTTTGCTCTCCTGCTCCGGTATTCGTCTGCACGAGGAAGTCGCGGAAAGAGTTTGCTTCGCAGAGCGATGATGGGCGCAAGGAAGCGGTTTGGGGGACTTCTTTGTACCGAGAGGTGTACGTCGCTTGTCACGAAAGGGTTGTATGCAGCTGCTGGAACTACCCTCTCCTCTAGTTGGTTCACTGTTTCATCGCCAAACCAACATTTCGTTTAATTATTGTTACATCTTTTTTCATTTTCTCACCATCTCACTGTCTCATCATCTCACCATCTTACTGTCTCATCGTTTTACAGTCTTGCCGTCCTAACGTCAAACATTTTTATCGGCTCACCATCTCATCTCGCTCACTGTCACTGTCAACTCATTGTCTCACCATCATTCCATCTCATCGTCTTCACGTCTTAGTGTTTAAGTATGTCATAATCTAATCTCCTGTTTCTGCCTCATATTCTCACCATATCATCATATCACCGTCTCATCGTCTGACTATTTCATCGAATTTCTTCCTAATTGTTGTACTACTATCATACTGTCTCTTTGCTCATCGGCTTACAGTCATTCCATCTCAGCATTTTATCGTCTCACCGTCTTACTGTCTTTTCATCTCATCAACTGGCACATCGTTTTACAGCCATTCCATCTCACCGTCTTCTCGTCAAACCAGTTCAGCCTTGCTGTCTCATCATTTTTCTGTCTTATGATCTTTCAATCTTACCGTTTTGCCGATTTCTTATCTCATACTCTGTTATCGTCTTAGTGTATCATGTTTTCATCAACTCATTGCCTAATCGTCTCACCATCTCATCGTCTTAACAATCGTCCATTTGTCTAATCATTTCACAATTTTATAACCTTTTCTCCTCATC
Source organism: Culex pipiens pallens (assembly GCF_016801865.2). Lineage (NCBI taxonomy): Eukaryota > Metazoa > Arthropoda > Insecta > Diptera > Culicidae > Culex > Culex pipiens. Next base: position 98,730,989 of record NC_068937.1, on the reverse strand, counting down.
ATCGTTTTGTTTCACCATCTTTCTGTCTCATTGTCTCACGATCCTAATGTTTTGTCGTTGCAGAGTCTTGCCGTCTCACTTTTTCATCGCCATACTCCCTATTATACTACTTATTATCTCATCGTCACACCAACTTACCGTCACATCGCGTCTTACAGTCATTCCATCCATCGGCTCACCATTGCATAGCTGTCTCATCATCATGAGACAAAATGTCGAATGTCTGAAGGTCAAATTATGTCTTTCTACTCAAGAAAAACGTTACTTAATCCACCTTTAGGTGGTTGGTGCCTTCCTCATATTCATAAAGTCAATACATTCAGTAAAAATAGCAACATTCCCCCTTAACATGTTTAACAAATCAACTTTTTTACTCATTTCTTTTAATATGGTTCGCAGACCATCAATATTTCTGGCTCATCGGCAAGGTCTGATAAAAAATACCTATCCAACGATAGTTCGCATGGAAGATTCAGACAATATTTTTATCACAATATCTGAAATCAAACCTCTAAAAAGTGTATAAATAACACTTAAGTGCCAATAACTTTTAATAGGGTTGTCAGATCCTCATAGGCTCATTTGAAAGGTCTTTCGATTATCTAACTAACGATGGGTCGCATGATAGACCCGGACATCATTTTTACTGAAATATCTGAGATCCGGCCTCCAAAAAGTGTATAAATAACACTTAAGTGTCAATAACTTTTGATAGGATTGTCAGATCCTTGATGTTTTAGGCTCATTTGAAAGGTCTTTCGATTACACAGCGTAACAAAATATTTTTTTTATTTTTTGGCAGCACGAAAAAAAATGCTCCTCTAGGGATCGGCTTCCTGAACAAAATGCAACCTGGCGCATATTTTTATTGTTATCCTAACTCGAGATATTCAATGCAGAAGTTTTGCATATGAATCACCCCCCGTCGGAAAATATTTTTTTATTTTGTTTTCTCTGTAACTTCTGATCAATTAGGTCTTTTTGGACGCTTCCGGTGTCATTCGACGGTAAATTGTTAGAAAAACTCAAGATTTGGTCCCATTGGCCGGTTCCCGTAACCGGTTCCGGAGGAAATCCGGAATATTGGCCAAAACTGTGCAAAAACTTCAAAATTTTGAAGTTTTTTGCTCTTAATGCGAAGTGAACACACTATAGCATGAAACAATCCATACAAACTAAAAAAATTTTGGTCCCAGCATGTTTGAAGGTGTTTAATTGAAAAGGTGGCCATTGAGAACCGGTTCCGGTCAATCCGGATCCGGAAACTCCGGAAAAAATTAAGCAATATTTTCACAATTCCAATGTGTCAGACAAATATAAATAAAAGTGTTGTTGAAGCATTCTTTGCTACTTCATATTACCACAAAAACATGGCCAAGTGGCCAACGGGAACCTGCTCTGAATGTTCCAGATCAGGGAACCTGTGGAAATTATATATTTTTTTATTAATTTTATGAAGCAGTTTCAAAATCAAAATCAGAAATGTGGCCAAGTGGCCAACGGTAACCTGTTCTGATTGTTCCGGATCATGGAACCAGTGGACACTTGACATTTTTTTTTTAATTTTAAAGGCGGTTTTTTATCAAGAAATTTTCAAGGTTTCTGGAAAAAATATGAATTAATTCGAAATCAGCATCAGAAATGTGGCCAAGTGGCCAACGGTAACCTGTTCTGATTGTTCCGGATCATGGAACCAGTGGACACTTGACATTTTTTTTTAATTTTAAAGGCGGTTTTTTATCAAGAAATTTTCAAGGTTTCTGGAAAAAATATGAATTAATTCGAAATCAGCATCAGAAATGTGGCCAAGTGGCCAACGGTAACCTGTTCTGATTGTTCCGGATCATGGAACCAGTGGACACTTGACATTTTTTTTTAATTTTAAAGGCGGTTTTTTATCAAGAAATTTTCAAGGTTTCTGGAAAAAATATGAATTAATTCGAAATCAGCATCAGAAATGTGGCCAAGTGGCCAACGGTAACCTGTTCTGATTGTTCCGGATCATGGAACCAGTGGACACTTGACATTTTTTTTTAATTTTAAAGGCGGTTTTTTATCAAGAAATTTTCAAGGTTTCTGGAAAAAATATGAATTAATTCGAAATCAGCATCAGAAATGTGGCCAAGTGGCCAACGGGAACCCGTTCTGAATGTTTTGGATCAGGGAACCAGTGGTCACTTGAACTGTTTATTAATTTAAAATAGCATAATTTAATTAGGAAATTTTCTACTTTTCTAGAAAAATCAGAATTAATTAAAATCAGAATCAGAAATGTGGCCAGGTAACCGAAATGAACCCGTTTTAAATGTTCTGGATTAGGGAACCAGTGAACATTTGAAGTTTTTATCAAGCTTAAAAAAATATTTTGATTAATGAAATTAAAAATTCCTGTAAAAATTCAGAACACATTCGAAATTAGAATTAGAAATATTGCCAAGTGGCTTTCGGGAACTCGTTCTGAATGTTTCGGATCATGTTACCAGAGGACACTTGAATTTTTTAATTAATTTTAAAAATGCATATTTTAATTAATGAAATTTTTAAATTCCTGGAAAAATCTGAATATATTTAAAATTAGAAATAAAAATGTTGCCTAGTGGCCAACTGTTCCGGATCAGGAAACCAGTGTTCACTTGTTTTTTTTAGTTTTTTTTTTTTATAAAGCATATTTTAATTATGAATTTTTCTAGATTTATAGAAAAATCTAAATTTATTTGAAATTAGAATTGAAAATGTTGCCAAGTGGTCAAGTGACTGGTCACAATTTTTATTAATTTGAAAAATATAGTGGTTTCTTTGAAATCAGAATTAGAAATGTTTCCAAGTGGCCAACGGGAACCCGTTCTGAATGTTCCGGATCAGGGAACCAGGGGTCACATGAAATGTTTATTGATTTAAATAAAAGCTTATTTTAATTAAGAAATTTTCTAGTTTTCTTGAAAAATCAGAATTAATTCAAAATCAGAATCAGAAATGTGGCCAGGTGACCAACAGGAACCCGTTTTAATTGATCCGGATTAGGGAACCAGTGAATATTTGAAATTTTTATCAAGTTTTCAAAATCATATTTTGATTAATGGAATTTTGAAATTCCTGTAAAAATTCAGAATTTAAATTTTTAAATTCCTGTTAAAATCAGAATTAAATATGTTGCAAAGTGGTCAACGGGAACCCGTTCTGACTGATCCAGATCAGGGAACCAGAGGACACTTGATTTTTTTATTGACTTTAAAAATGCATATTTTAATTAAGGGGTTGTAACGGGAAAGTCGAAAGAAAATTCGCGCCGACCGAAACCTCAATCCGCGCGAAATCCACGCCATATAAAAAAAAATCGCGACAAACATTCAAGAAACATTATTTCCAAAGAAAAAAACTAATACAGAAAGTATTTGATAAAAAAAAAATGAAACTAGTTTTATGTTTGAAGGAATGAAAGCAAAAAATCCTTTCAAAAAATACCTTAAGAGACGTCAAGAAAAGTGTCACAAAAAAAAAATTCTTTTTGCGAATCAGAGGAACACTACAATAATTTTGACCAATATAAACAAAATAAAAAATTATAAACCAATAGGTATAAACAAAATTTAAAAATCTAATAAATAAAATTTAACTTCATAAATATAAGCTTAAAAAACCAAAATGTAAAATTTTAATATGATTGAATTTAAGATTTCGAAATTCTAAAAGTTCAAAATCTATGAATTTTAATACAGGTTGTATTCCAAATTCCTCACATAATTTCGAATAATTCCGAAAAAAAATTGCGTTTCCAATATATGAAATATTTTCTTCCAAAAATTAAAGATTTTAGGAATTTAAGAATTTATAAATTTAAGAATTTAAGAATTTAAGAATTTAAGAATTTAAGAATTTAAGAATTTAAGAATTTAAGAATTTAAGAATTTAAGAATTTAAGAATTTAAGAATTTAAGAATTTAAGAATTTAAGAATTTAAGAATTTAAGAATTTAAGAATTTAAGAATTTAAGAATTTAAGAATTTAAGAATTTAAGAATTTAAGAATTTAAGAATTTAAGAATTTAAGAATTTAAGAATTTAAGAATTTAAGAATTTAAGAATTTAAGAATTTAAGAATTTAAGAATTTAAGAATTTAAGAATTTAAGAATTTAAGAATTTAAGAATTTAAGAATTTAAGAATTTAAGAATTTAAGAATTTAAGAATTTAAGAATTTAAGAATTTAAGAATTTAAGAATTTAAGAATTTAAGAATTTAAGAATTTAAGAATTTAAGAATTTAAGAATTTAAGAATTTAAGAATTTAAGAATTTAAGAATTTAAGAATTTAAGAATTTAAGAATTTAAGAATTTAAGAATTTAAGAATTTAAGAATTTAAGAATTTAAGAATTTAAGAATTTAAGAATTTAAGAATTTAAGAATTTAAGAATTTAAGAATTTAAGAATTTAAGAATTTAAGAATTTAAGAATTTAAGAATTTAAGAATTTAAGAATTTAAGAATTTAAGAATTTAAGAATTTAAGAATTTAAGAATTTAAGAATTTAAGAATTTAAGAATTTAAGAATTTAAGAATTTAAGAATTTAAGAATTTAAGAATTTAAGAATTTAAGAATTTAAGAATTTAAGAATTTAAGAATTTAAGAATTTAAGAATTTAAGAATTTAAGAATTTAAGAATTTAAGAATTTAAGAATTTAAGAATTTAAGAATTTAAGAATTTAAGAATTTAAGAATTTAAGAATTTAAGAATTTAAGAATTTAAGAATTTAAGAATTTAAGAATTTAAGAATTTAAGAATTTAAGAATTTAAGAATTTAAGAATTTAAGAATTTAAGAATTTAAGAATTTAAGAATTTAAGAATTTAAGAATTTAAGAATTTAAGAATTTAAGAATTTAAGAATTTAAGAATTTAAGAATTTAAGAATTTAAGAATTTAAGAATTTAAGAATTTAAGAATTTAAGAATTTAAGAATTTAAGAATTTAAGAATTTAAGAATTTAAGAATTTAAGAATTTAAGAATTTAAGAATTTAAGAATTTAAGAATTTAAGAATTTAAGAATTTAAGAATTTAAGAATTTAAGAATTTAAGAATTTAAGAATTTAAGAATTTAAGAATTTAAGAATTTAAGAATTTAAGAATTTAAGAATTTAAGAATTTAAGAATTTAAGAATTTAAGAATTTAAGAATTTAAGAATTTAAGAATTTAAGAATTTAAGAATTTAAGAATTTAAGAATTTAAGAATTTAAGAATTTAAGAATTTAAGAATTTAAGAATTTAAGAATTTAAGAATTTAAGAATTTAAGAATTTAAGAATTTAAGAATTTAAGAATTTAAGAATTTAAGAATTTAAGAATTTAAGAATTTAAGAATTTAAGAATTTAAGAATTTAAGAATTTAAGAATTTAAGAATTTAAGAATTTAAGAATTTAAGAATTTAAGAATTTAAGAATTTAAGAATTTAAGAATTTAAGAATTTAAGAATTTAAGAATTTAAGAATTTAAGAATTTAAGAATTTAAGAATTTAAGAATTTAAGAATTTAAGAATTTAAGAATTTAAGAATTTAAGAATTTAAGAATTTAAGAATTTAAGAATTTAAGAATTTAAGAATTTAAGAATTTAAGAATTTAAGAATTTAAGAATTTAAGAATTTAAGAATTTAAGAATTTAAGAATTTAAGAATTTAAGAATTTAAGAATTTAAGAATTTAAGAATTTAAGAATTTAAGAATTTAAGAATTTAAGAATTTAAGAATTTAAGAATTTAAGAATTTAAGAATTTAAGAATTTAAGAATTTAAGAATTTAAGAATTTAAGAATTTAAGAATTTAAGAATTTAAGAATTTAAGAATTTAAGAATTTAAGAATTTAAGAATTTAAGAATTTAAGAATTTAAGAATTTAAGAATTTAAGAATTTAAGAATTTAAGAATTTAAGAATTTAAGAATTTAAGAATTTAAGAATTTAAGAATTTAAGAATTTAAGAATTTAAGAATTTAAGAATTTAAGAATTTAAGAATTTAAGAATTTAAGAATTTAAGAATTTAAGAATTTAAGAATTTAAGAATTTAAGAATTTAAGAATTTAAGAATTTAAGAATTTAAGAATTTAAGAATTTAAGAATTTAAGAATTTAAGAATTTAAGAATTTAAGAATTTAAGAATTTAAGAATTTAAGAATTTAAGAATTTAAGAATTTAAGAATTTAAGAATTTAAGAATTTAAGAATTTAAGAATTTAAGAATTTAAGAATTTAAGAATTTAAGAATTTAAGAATTTAAGAATTTAAGAATTTAAGAATTTAAGAATTTAAGAATTTAAGAATTTAAGAATTTAAGAATTTAAGAATTTAAGAATTTAAGAATTTAAGAATTTAAGAATTTAAGAATTTAAGAATTTAAGAATTTAAGAATTTAAGAATTTAAGAATTTAAGAATTTAAGAATTTAAGAATTTAAGAATTTAAGAATTTAAGAATTTAAGAATTTAAGAATTTAAGAATTTAAGAATTTAAGAATTTAAGAATTTAAGAATTTAAGAATTTAAGAATTTAAGAATTTAAGAATTTAAGAATTTAAGAATTTAAGAATTTAAGAATTTAAGAATTTAAGAATTTAAGAATTTAAGAATTTAAGAATTTAAGAATTTAAGAATTTAAGAATTTAAGAATTTAAGAATTTAAGAATTTAAGAATTTAAGAATTTAAGAATTTAAGAATTTAAGAATTTAAGAATTTAAGAATTTAAGAATTTAAGAATTTAAGAATTTAAGAATTTAAGAATTTAAGAATTTAAGAATTTAAGAATTTAAGAATTTAAGAATTTAAGAATTTAAGAATTTTAAGAATTTAAGAATTTAAGAATTTAAGAATTTAAGAATTTAAGAATTTAAGAATTTAAGAATTTAAGAATTTAAGAATTTAAGAATTTAAGAATTTAAGAATTTAAGAATTTAAGAATTTAAGAATTTAAGAATTTAAGAATTTAAGAATTTAAGAATTTAAGAATTTAAGAATTTAAGAATTTAAGAATTTAAGAATTTAAGAATTTAAGAATTTAAGAATTTAAGAATTTAAGAATTTAAGAATTTAAGAATTTAAGAATTTAAGAATTTAAGAATTTAAGAATTTAAGAATTTAAGAATTTAAGAATTTAAGAATTTAAGAATTTAAGAATTTAAGAATTTAAGAATTTAAGAATTTAAGAATTTAAGAATTTAAGAATTTAAGAATTTAAGAATTTAAGAATTTAAGAATTTAAGAATTTAAGAATTTAAGAATTTAAGAATTTAAGAATTTAAGAATTTAAGAATTTAAGAATTTAAGAATTTAAGAATTTAAGAATTTAAGAATTTAAGAATTTAAGAATTTAAGAATTTAAGAATTTAAGAATTTAAGAATTTAAGAATTTAAGAATTTAAGAATTTAAGAATTTAAGAATTTAAGAATTTAAGAATTTAAGAATTTAAGAATTTAAGAATTTAAGAATTTAAGAATTTAAGAATTTAAGAATTTAAGAATTTAAGAATTTAAGAATTTAAGAATTTAAGAATTTAAGAATTTAAGAATTTAAGAATTTAAGAATTTAAGAATTTAAGAATTTAAGAATTTAAGAATTTAAGAATTTAAGAATTTAAGAATTTAAGAATTTAAGAATTTAAGAATTTAAGAATTTAAGAATTTAAGAATTTAAGAATTTAAGAATTTAAGAATTTAAGAATTTAAGAATTTAAGAATTTAAGAATTTAAGAATTTAAGAATTTAAGAATTTAAGAATTTAAGAATTTAAGAATTTAAGAATTTAAGAATTTAAGAATTTAAGAATTTAAGAATTTAAGAATTTAAGAATTTAAGAATTTAAGAATTTAAGAATTTAAGAATTTAAGAATTTAAGAATTTAAGAATTTAAGAATTTAAGAATTTAAGAATTTAAGAATTTAAGAATTTAAGAATTTAAGAATTTAAGAATTTAAGAATTTAAGAATTTAAGAATTTAAGAATTTAAGAATTTAAGAATTTAAGAATTTAAGAATTTAAGAATTTAAGAATTTAAGAATTTAAGAATTTAAGAATTTAAGAATTTAAGAATTTAAGAATTTAAGAATTTAAGAATTTAAGAATTTAAGAATTTAAGAATTTAAGAATTTAAGAATTTAAGAATTTAAGAATTTAAGAATTTAAGAATTTAAGAATTTAAGAATTTAAGAATTTAAGAATTTAAGAATTTAAGAATTTAAGAATTTAAGAATTTAAGAATTTAAGAATTTAAGAATTTAAGAATTTAAGAATTTAAGAATTTAAGAATTTAAGAATTTAAGAATTTAAGAATTTAAGAATTTAAGAATTTAAGAATTTAAGAATTTAAGAATTTAAGAATTTAAGAATTTAAGAATTTAAGAATTTAAGAATTTAAGAATTTAAGAATTTAAGAATTTAAGAATTTAAGAATTTAAGAATTTAAGAATTTAAGAATTTAAGAATTTAAGAATTTAAGAATTTAAGAATTTAAGAATTTAAGAATTTAAGAATTTAAGAATTTAAGAATTTAAGAATTTAAGAATTTAAGAATTTAAGAATTTAAGAATTTAAGAATTTAAGAATTTAAGAATTTAAGAATTTAAGAATTTAAGAATTTAAGAATTTAAGAATTTAAGAATTTAAGAATTTAAGAATTTAAGAATTTAAGAATTTAAGAATTTAAGAATTTAAGAATTTAAGAATTTAAGAATTTAAGAATTTAAGAATTTAAGAATTTAAGAATTTAAGAATTTAAGAATTTAAGAATTTAAGAATTTAAGAATTTAAGAATTTAAGAATTTAAGAATTTAAGAATTTAAGAATTTAAGAATTTAAGAATTTAAGAATTTAAGAATTTAAGAATTTAAGAATTTAAGAATTTAAGAATTTAAGAATTTAAGAATTTAAGAATTTAAGAATTTAAGAATTTAAGAATTTAAGAATTTAAGAATTTAAGAATTTAAGAATTTAAGAATTTAAGAATTTAAGAATTTAAGAATTTAAGAATTTAAGAATTTAAGAATTTAAGAATTTAAGAATTTAAGAATTTAAGAATTTAAGAATTTAAGAATTTAAGAATTTAAGAATTTAAGAATTTAAGAATTTAAGAATTTAAGAATTTAAGAATTTAAGAATTTAAGAATTTAAGAATTTAAGAATTTAAGAATTTAAGAATTTAAGAATTTAAGAATTTAAGAATTTAAGAATTTAAGAATTTAAGAATTTAAGAATTTAAGAATTTAAGAATTTAAGAATTTAAGAATTTAAGAATTTAAGAATTTAAGAATTTAAGAATTTAAGAATTTAAGAATTTAAGAATTTAAGAATTTAAGAATTTAAGAATTTAAGAATTTAAGAATTTAAGAATTTAAGAATTTAAGAATTTAAGAATTTAAGAATTTAAGAATTTAAGAATTTAAGAATTTAAGAATTTAAGAATTTAAGAATTTAAGAATTTAAGAATTTAAGAATTTAAGAATTTAAGAATTTAAGAATTTAAGAATTTAAGAATTTAAGAATTTAAGAATTTAAGAATTTAAGAATTTAAGAATTTAAGAATTTAAGAATTTAAGAATTTAAGAATTTAAGAATTTAAGAATTTAAGAATTTAAGAATTTAAGAATTTAAGAATTTAAGAATTTAAGAATTTAAGAATTTAAGAATTTAAGAATTTAAGAATTTAAGAATTTAAGAATTTAAGAATTTAAGAATTTAAGAATTTAAGAATTTAAGAATTTAAGAATTTAAGAATTTAAGAATTTAAGAATTTAAGAATTTAAGAATTTAAGAATTTAAGAATTTAAGAATTTAAGAATTTAAGAATTTAAGAATTTAAGAATTTAAGAATTTAAGAATTTAAGAATTTAAGAATTTAAGAATTTAAGAATTTAAGAATTTAAGAATTTAAGAATTTAAGAATTTAAGAATTTAAGAATTTAAGAATTTAAGAATTTAAGAATTTAAGAATTTAAGAATTTAAGAATTTAAGAATTTAAGAATTTAAGAATTTAAGAATTTAAGAATTTAAGAATTTAAGAATTTAAGAATTTAAGAATTTAAGAATTTAAGAATTTAAGAATTTAAGAATTTAAGAATTTAAGAATTTAAGAATTTAAGAATTTAAGAATTTAAGAATTTAAGAATTTAAGAATTTAAGAATTTAAGAATTTAAGAATTTAAGAATTTAAGAATTTAAGAATTTAAGAATTTAAGAATTTAAGAATTTAAGAATTTAAGAATTTAAGAATTTAAGAATTTAAGAATTTAAGAATTTAAGAATTTAAGAATTTAAGAATTTAAGAATTTAAGAATTTAAGAATTTAAGAATTTAAGAATTTAAGAATTTAAGAATTTAAGAATTTAAGAATTTAAGAATTTAAGAATTTAAGAATTTAAGAATTTAAGAATTTAAGAATTTAAGAATTTAAGAATTTAAGAATTTAAGAATTTAAGAATTTAAGAATTTAAGAATTTAAGAATTTAAGAATTTAAGAATTTAAGAATTTAAGAATTTAAGAATTTAAGAATTTAAGAATTTAAGAATTTAAGAATTTAAGAATTTAAGAATTTAAGAATTTAAGAATTTAAGAATTTAAGAATTTAAGAATTTAAGAATTTAAGAATTTAAGAATTTAAGAATTTAAGAATTTAAGAATTTAAGAATTTAAGAATTTAAGAATTTAAGAATTTAAGAATTTAAGAATTTAAGAATTTAAGAATTTAAGAATTTAAGAATTTAAGAATTTAAGAATTTAAGAATTTAAGAATTTAAGAATTTAAGAATTTAAGAATTTAAGAATTTAAGAATTTAAGAATTTAAGAATTTAAGAATTTAAGAATTTAAGAATTTAAGAATTTAAGAATTTAAGAATTTAAGAATTTAAGAATTTAAGAATTTAAGAATTTAAGAATTTAAGAATTTAAGAATTTAAGAATTTAAGAATTTAAGAATTTAAGAATTTAAGAATTTAAGAATTTAAGAATTTAAGAATTTAAGAATTTAAGAATTTAAGAATTTAAGAATTTTAGAATTTAAGAATTTTAGAATTTTAAAATTTAAGAATTTAAGAATTTTAAAATTTAAGAATTTAAGAATTTAAGAATTTAAGAATTTAAGAATTTAAGAATTTAAGAATTTAAGAATTTAAGAATTTAAGAATTTAAGAATTTAAGAATTTAAGAATTTAAGAATTTAAGAATTTAAGAATTTAAGAATTTAAGAATTTAAGAATTTAAGAATTTAAGAATTTAAGAATTTAAGAATTTAAGAATTTAAGAATTTAAGAATTTAAGAATTTAAGAATTTAAGAATTTAAGAATTTAAGAATTTAAGAATTTAAGAATTTAAGAATTTAAGAATTTAAGAATTTAAGAATTTAAGAATTTAAGAATTACGAATTTAAGAATTTAAGAATTTAAGAATTTAAGAATTTAAGAATTTAAGAATTTAAGAATTTAAGAATTTAAGAATTTAAGAATTTAAGAATTTAAGAATTTAAGAATTTAAGAATTTAAGAATTTAAGAATTTAAGAATTTAAGAATTTAAGAATTTAAGAATTTAAGAATTTAAGAATTTAAGAATTTAAGAATTTAAGAATTTAAGAATTTAAGAATTTAAGAATTTAAGAATTTAAGAATTTAAGAATTTAAGAATTTAAGAATTTAAGAATTTAAGAATTTAAGAATTTAAGAATTTAAGAATTTAAGAATTTAAGAATTTAAGAATTTAAGAATTTAAGAATTTAAGAATTTAAGAATTTAAGAATTTAAGAATTTAAGAATTTAAGAATTTAAGAATTTAAGAATTTAAGAATTTAAGAATTTAAGAATTTAAGAATTTAAGAATTTAAGAATTTAAGAATTAAAGAATTTAAGAATTTAAGAATTTAAGAATTTAAGAATTCAAGAATTTAAGAATTTAAGAATTTAAGAATTTAAGAATTTAAGAATTTAAGAATTTAAGAATTTAAGAATTTAAGAATTTAAGAATTTAAGAATTTAAGAATTTAAGAATTTAAGAATTTAAGATTAATGTCAAATTAATAAACTTTTCATGTTGTTCCTGGTTCCCTAATCCGGATCAGTCAGTACAGGTTCTCGTTGGCCACTTGGCAACATTTCTAATGCTGATTTCAAATAAATTTAGATTTTTCTAGAAATCTAGAAAATTTCTTAATTAAAATATGTTTTATAAAATAAACAAAAAAAACTAACTTAATCCACCTACGTGGTTGATGCCTTCCTCACTTTTTACCAACAATGGGTAATATGAGTGGTTTGGACACATATTTCAGCTTTTTTTTAGATCCAGAAAAATACGTACACACATATAACTTAAGTAATCATAACTCGAGACAAGGTTGCCAGATCAACAATGTTGTGAGCTCGTTAGAAAGGTTTTTCGATTACCTAACCAACGATGGGTTGGATGGTGGATCCGGACATAGTTTACATACATTTAAGTGGGATCCGGCTTCAAAAAATTGCATCAATATCACTTATGTGGCCATATCTTGAGATAGGGTTGCCAGATCTTCAATGTTTTGGACTCGTTGGAAAGGTTTTTCGATTACCTAACCAACGATGGGTCGGATGGTGGATCCGGACATAGTTTACATACAATTAAGTGGGATCCGGCTTCAAAAAAGTGCATCAATATCACTTAAGTGGACTTATCTCGAGACAGGGTTGCCAGATCTTCAATGTTTTGAACTCGTTGGAAAGGTCTTTTGATTACCTAACCAACGATGGGTTGGATGATGGATCCGGACATAGTTTTCATGCATATAAGTGAGATCCGGATAAATGTGAAAACACATTTTTATATATAACTTTTGAACTACTTATCGAAACTTCAAACAATTCAATAGCGATGTATGGGACCCTAAACCAAGTCGAATGCAATCGGTTTGATCAAAATCGGTCCAGCCAGTGCTGAGAAAACTTGGCAAGAATTTTGAACACATACATACATACACACACACATACACACACACACACACACACACACACACACACACACACACACACACACACACACACACACACACACACACACACACACACACACACACACACACATACACACACACACAGACATTTGTTCAGTTTTCGATTCTGAGTCGATTGGTATACATGAATATAGGTCTACGAGCTGTTTTTCAAAAGTTCAATTTTCGAGCAGGATTATAGCCTTACCTCAGTGAGGAAGGCAAAAAGTCAAGTGAACACTGGCTCCCTGATCCGGAACTGTCGGCCACTTGGCAACATTTTTGTTTCTTATTTTAAATACATTCAGATTTTTCCAGGAATTAAAAAATTTCATTAATTAAAATATGCATTTTTAAAATTAATTAAAAAATTCAAGTGTCCTCTGGTAACATGATCCGAAACATTCAGAACGAGTTCCCGAAAGCCACTTGGCAATATTTCTAATTCTAATTTCGAATGTGTTCTGAATTTTTACAGGAATTTTTAATTTCATTAATCAAAATATTTTTTTAAGCTAGATAAAAACTTCAAATGTTCACTGGTTCCCTAATCCAGAACATTTAAAACGGGTTCATTTTGGTTACCTGGCCACATTTCTGATTCTGATTTTAATTAATTCTGATTTTTCTAGAAAAGTAGAAAATTTCCTAATTAAATTATGCTATTTTAAATTAATACACATTTCAAGTGACCACTTCCCTGATCCAAAACATTCAGAACGGGTTCCCGTTGGCCACTTGGCCACATTTCTGATGCAGATTTCGAATTAATTCATATTTTTTCCAGAAACCTTGAAAATTTCTTGATAAAAAACCGCCTTTAAAATTAAAAAAAAAATATCAAGTGTCCACTGGTTCCATGATCCGGAACAATCAGAACAGGTTACCGTTGGCCACTTGGCCACATTTCTGATTTTGATTTTGAAACTGCTTCATAAAATTAATAAAAAAATATATAATTTCCACAGGTTCCCTGATCTGGAACATTCAGAGCAGGTTCCCGTTGGCCACTTGGCCATGTTTTTGTGGTAATATGAAGTAGCAAAGAATGCTTCAACAACACTTTTATTTATATTTGTCTGACACATTGGAATTGTGAAAATATTGCTTAATTTTTTCCGGAGTTTCCGGATCCGGATTGACCGGAACCGGTTCTCAATGGCCACCTTTTCAATTAAACACCTTCAAACATGCTGGGACCAAAATTTTTTTAGTTTGTATGGATTGTTTCATGCTATAGTGTGTTCACTTCGCATTAAGAGCAAAAAACTTCAAAATTTTGAAGTTTTTGCACAGTTTTGGCCAATATTCCGGATTTCCTCCGGAACCGGTTACGGGAACCGGCCAATGGGACCAAATCTTGAGTTTTTCTAACAATTTACCGTCGAATGACACCGGAAGCGTCCAAAAAGACCTAATTGATCAGAAGTTACAGAGAAAACAAAATAAAAAAATATTTTCCGACGGGGGGTGATTCATATGCAAAACTTCTGCATTGAATATCTCGAGTTAGGATAACAATAAAAATATGCGCCAGGTTGCATTTTGTTCAGGAAGCCGATCCCTAGAGGAGCATTTTTTTTCGTGCTGCCAAAAAATAAAAAAAATATTTTGTTACGCTGTGTTATCTAACTAACGATGGGTCGCATGATGGACCCGGACATCATTTTCATTGAAATATCTGAGATCCGGCCTCCAAAAAGTGTATAAATAACACTTAAGTGCCAATAACTTTTGATAGGATTGTCAGATCCTTGATGTTTTAGGCTCATTTGAAAGGTCTTTCGCTTATCTAACTAACGATGGGTCGCATGATGGACCCGGACATCATTTTTACTGAAATATCTGAGATCCGGCCTCCAAAAAGTGTATAAATAACACTTAAGTGTCAATAACTTTTGATAGGATTGTCAGATCCTTGATGTTTTAGGCTCATTTGAAAGGTCTTTCGATTATCTAACTAACGATGGGTCGCATGATGGACCCGGACATCATTTTCATTGAAATATCTGAGATCCGGCCTCCAAAAAGTGTATAAATAACACTTAAGTGCTAATAACTTTTGATAGGGTTATCAGATCTTCAATGTTTTGGGCTCATTGGAAAGGTCTTTTTAATACCTTTCTGAAAATGTATAACATGACAGGGTTTCTTACAAAAACCACCCTTTTTACAATCTTCCGGACATACGCCAAAATCGTTTTTTTAGCATAACTTTTGAAGTGCTTTACTAAACTTCATAATTTTCAATAGGGACTTATGGGACCCCAAGACGAATCGAATGAGACCAAAACGGTCCAAATCGGTTAAGCCAGTGCTGAGATAATCGAGTGCATATTTTTTGTTGCACAGACCCACATCCCTACACACACACACACACACAGACATTTGCTCAGAATTTGATTCTGAGTCGATAGGTATACGTGAAGGTGGGTCTACGAGGTCAAATTAAGAAGTTCATTTTTCGAGTGATTTTATAGCCTTTCCTCAGTAAGGTGAGGAAGGCAAAAAGGACAGGACAAAAGGTCAAAAATGGACAAAAAGTCGAATTGATAATAGGTCGACAATTAAATAAGCCCATATTCAAACAGTTTAAAATATTCTCTTAAAACTGTTTTTGTTTTTTTTTTTAACTATTACAAGAATAAGTTTAATCATAATTTTTCATATTTTTCTTATTTTTCTTAGATATGTCGATAATTCAGCAACTAATGGTCTGATTTTCAATGTTAAAACATGAAACATTCGTGAAATTTTCCGATTTTTTGGAAAAAAATATTTTGAAATTTTTTAAATCAAGACTAGCATTTTAAATGGGCGTAATATTCACTGTTTGGCCCTTTTCAAATCTTAGTCTTAATCTAAAAATTTTCAAAATATTTTTTTCAAAAAGATCGGAAAATTTTACGAATGTTTCATGTTTTAACATTGAAAATCGGACCATTAGTTGCTGAGATATCGACATTAGAAAATGGTGGGCTGTTTGGGTGAGGCTTCGAAAACTTCAATTTTCCTGTTTCTTTTTCTTAAAGCGGCTGTATCTCAGCAACCAGAGGTCCAATCTTCAATGTCTCTTAGACAGTTTAATAGTAAATTTTCTGAAGTTTTACAAAAAAAAATTTTTAGAAATGTTTTTAAAAATCAAATATTTTATAGAAATATTTTTAAAAATCAAAAAACTGCAAATATTTCGCTAAAATCACACTTTCGGTGGCAATATCTTGAAAACAGAGACTTTTATCAAAAAATCTGTTCAGTACTTTTCGATTGGAAATTCAATTTTAAATAAAAAAATTTCGTCAATTTTTTTTTTGCATAAAAATTCGATTTTTTCCAAAAATCACTATTTTTTCAAAAATTTATAATTCGGCGGCAGATTTTTTGACCATGGTTCTCTATAGCTCAAAAGTTGCGGATTTTTGTTCCCTAAAACATATCAAAAATCTCGAAAAATAAAAAATACACATTTTGAGAAATTGAGTTTTTTGTGAAAATTTTTTGTTTCCCTGTACCTATTTTTTTCTCAATAGTCCTCAACAATACCTTCAACTTTGCCGAAGACACTTAATTGATCAGAAAATTCTTTTTAACAGATTTTCGAATATTTACGTACCGTTTTTGTATGGACAGCTGTCAAAATTGTACGGAAATTTGTATGAGTGAACCAATGACACAAAATGGTCACAGGGAAGGCCCCGAAAAAATTTGAGCCAAATAAAAAAAAACAAAAAATTAAAATAGTCGAAATCGGCTGCTTTCGTAAAGAATTGCTCAGTACAAAACGTGAAAAAATTGCAAAATTTTTAAAAAGTAACTGTAAAAATATAAAAAAGCAAAAGGTAATGATAGAAAATAGTAGAACAAGGCAAATACTATCAGAAACAAACATAGACTAAACATTATACATGTTAATTATAATACTAAAAATGAAACAAGAAAAAGTAAAACAAGAGAAGTATAGTTTTTCGTAGAACAAAAGAAGATCAAAATATGGGTATTAAAGGGTTAAAAAGATAATCAACGTAGATCTTTTGAAATTGTTTTCCGTTGGTTGACCGGCTATTCCATGAACATTTTTAAATGTTTTGAAAAAAAAATGTTTGGCCCAGGTTCCTTGAAGAGGAGGGAAGGGTGGTGACAAAAACCTTTATTCAACCCAAGCAGCATTTATTGTCGCCAAGCCTTATTTGCAACTAATTCAAAACAATCCAATATTGCTCAGGCAACATGTACGCAACACTCCTGGTGACAAAAAAAGCGCACGACAACAACGCGATTGGCAACAATAGCCAGATAGTTGTGAACGTGTTGCAGCAACGTTTCCTATGCGATGCTAAGTTTTGTAGGAGAAATCGATGGTGTTGCAACAATGTAACAAATATGTTGCAAATATGTCACCATGGTGGTGAAATTTTCGGTTGCTTGACATCAAACGTGCAGCCGAAATGATTTCAAGCGCAACAAAAATATAATTAATTTCTGAGTTAATATGTTTCCGCTTTGGTTTCGCTACAAAACAAAAATGGATAAGTCTCGAAAAATAAACCTGTCGCATTTTTTGTCGACAACAAAAACAATTGTTTTTCTTAAATGTATAGAAGGTTATTTCTATGGCAATTCCAAGTTTACCGAGTAGAATTGCATTCTGCTCAGGATTTTTTCATGCGCTCTTAATCTTTTTAAAATTTGCTGTTTTTTCTGGAGCCATTTCAGTATCAAAATTAAAAAAAGTTGGCTAAAATATCTGAAATTATTTGGGCTTCAATCCTAGCTACGCAAAATGACAATTCTGTAGCAAAAAGTTATACAAAATGAGTTAAAATAGCTGAAAATTTATTGTTAAAATATGTTTTTCCAATCAACCATCATGGCGCTTTGTATGCACAGGGGTGTATTCAGGAATCTTGATTAAAATTAGGGGTATAAAAATTGTTGTATATGGATGTCAAAGTTTAAACAAAGAATCTGTCATGCTCACGTCAGTTGATGTTCACATTAGGAGGAACGAGCAGGATAGACTGTTTGTTTATACTTCGGCAATGGCTATATTTAAGAGCGAGTCCACGAGCAAAGCATACCCATCTCGCATCGACCTCACCAATCTGCCTGAAATTTTCAGGGGTTGTTTGTACATATAAAACTAGCATCTGGCCAAAATATGAGCACTCTAGGTCAACGGGAAGTGGGGCAAATCGGGACACAAAGTTTGAAGGCTCAAAAACGTCAAAAATCTTAAAAAAGCTATAACTTAGGCAAAATTCAATTTAATTTCAAAATTCAAAATGCATCTGAAAGAGCTTAAAAAATGCAACAAAATGCAGGGTAGAGCATCCCAATTGGTTAAATCTAAAGGGAGTTATTGGCATTTTAGTGAAAAAATAGCATAATTTTCAAACTAAAATAAAAATTGTTCCATCCAGATATCAACTCGGTTCGACCTGCAGCTTGAAGAAGAACGCTTTGGGTAAGGCAGTTTAACATATTAAATAGACACTTTTACTTTAAGTAAATTTTTTGGTTGTAAATTTTTGCTCGGGGGACCCCTTAGATCCCATTTTCTGGTGATAATTTTATCATATTCGTGTTCCTGAGACAATTTCACAATAGAAACATGTATAAAAATGTTTATTTTGATCCATTTTAACCCTTTAAAAAATGAATGTTAAAAAAAATTAAAAAGCTGCTTTGCTGCTGTGTCATCTAGTATCCTTGGAAACGAACTTGATTTTCAATAAATGTGAATCGAAGATTTTTTTTAACTTTCATTTTTTAAAGGGTTAAAATTGATCAAAATAAACATTTTTAAGCATGTTTCTATTGTGAAATTGTCTCAGAAACACGAATATGATGAAATTATCACCAGAAAATGGGATCTAAGGGGTCCCCCGAGCAAAAATTTACAACCAAAAAATTCACTTAAAGTAAAAGTGTCTATTTAATATGCTAAACTGCCTTACCCAAAGCGTTCTTAGTCTCAGATGGTAGTACCAGATGTCCCCTACAAGCTGCAGGTCGAACCGAGTTGATATCTGGATGGAACACTTTTTTATTTGAGTTTGAAAATTATGCTATTTTTTCACTAAAATGCCAATAACTCCCTTTAGATTAAACCAATTGGGATGCTCTACCCTGCATTTTGTTTTAAGTTATAGACTTTTTAAGATTTTTGACGTTTTTGAGCCTTAAAACTTTGTGTCCCGATTTGCCCCACTTCCCGTTGACCAAGAGTGCTCATATTTTGGCCAGATGCTAGTTTTATATGTACAAACAACCCCTGAAAATTTCAGGCAGATTGGTGAGGTCCAAACGACGTCCCATACAAAGGGGTATGCCCTGTTCGTGGACTCGCTCTTAACTGTTTTACTTGAAGAATTTTTCATTGGGAATGAGAGAAAATTAAAATTAGCATCACAAATCACAATTAATTTTGCTCCGGATATTTCAAGTCTACCATACATTTTCACATCTGTACTCACGTAAATAGAAATATTTACAATAGATTGTTGTGAACGAGAGTTAAGACAAGTTTAATTTATAAATCTACAGTGTTTATTGATTAAATCTTCTTGACATAAAACGAGGTAACACAAAAACCATTTTTTTTGTAATAGTTGCCATGAATTTATATACGATAATATAAAATAAATTTTGCACAATTCCAACCAATTTAAGACCAATTAATTTATTTTGGAAAATATATTAATTCCATATTTAAGAACAAAAAATTATATATTTCCTTTGATTTGTTTGTATCAATTCAAAACTAAATACAAACAAAAAATTCTATTGTAAAATTTCATACAAAAGCTCATGCAAAAGGGTGGGTGCGCATTTTGAAAAGTTCAAGGGGCTCTCCTGCCAAATATCAGCGCATTTGATGGTAAACTGGCTGCGCGCATCAGGGTTAAAGTTTACAAGGGATTTACTATGGGAAATTTCGTCTTTTTGTGTAAACGCTCCTACAGGTCTGAGAAAATCAAACGGCAACTTCTGGTATGGTTAAGCCTAATGGCCTATTTACAATCACTTTTCTTAGATAATTGAAACTTGACGTACGGATTGAAAAAAATCTAAATCTACGGTAAGTTGACCGCAAGTTTTCTAAGTTGATTGTAAATGACGGTCGTAAGTTACGTGCTTTTCTAAGTAACATATCTTTTTTACTTTACTTAACTATTCTAAGCTAAGTGATTGTAGATAGGCCATTAGAGGAATGGTTTGGAGAATACTTTTCACACAACCAATGCGCCATGGGTTTCCTATGTACATAGGACATTTTGAAAAAGTAAGCGAGAATTCATTGTACCTAGAGCTAGCGCGATATGTTAGGCAGATACCAGCTACTGGATATCAAGGAAACGAGAGGAATCACAAATCCGCATAAATAATTTCAAGACTGTTCAGGTGTAAACCGAAAACGCGATCAAAAATTTAAGTGGACGAATAAGGCTCTTAACTGCATATTTATTTGTCGGTGTACAGGACGCCGTACAGTTTAGTCATTTTCTGGCGTACATTTAGTTTTGAAGCCCAAAACCAGTTAGGCCGTTGCAAATATTTTTTGAAGTTTATGTCTCTCGACTGTGACCAAAGTCGAGGGAGGGGTAAAAAAATTAAAAAGTATAAACAATGAAATAAAGAGCCATGGTTTCATCATTCAAATGAAAAAAGTGTTTTAAAATGCATAAATACACCTGTCCAGTTGCTTTGCCATCATTTGTTTTCAAAATATCAAAGTATTGACGAAAATTTTATTTTTTGCGAAAAATAAAATTTTTGCGGTGCTGTACATTGGAATTTCAGAAACATTGGAAAATATTTGCACTGCCTTATTGAATTGAAACACAAAAAAACGAAGTTGACTTTATAGCTGTCGGCCACCATTGCTAGTACCAACCACTAGTGTCTTCCTTTTATCTACAAGGACTTCGCCGCCCTGGGCTCCTAAGTGTATGAAAGTATGGCACGGAACACAAAGAATTTTAGAGCGCCCGCCGCGGGATTCGAACCGGCGACCTCTGGATTGTGAGTCCAGCGCGCGGTCCGATTGATCCACACGGGCGGGACGAATTGAAAAACAAATCTCTTTTAAATTTTATTTTCTTGATTTTTGTGCATCTACATCAAAGACCAATATTGTTTACTTTTTACTCTTTGGTCTGGCAGTCTTGGTCTGACAGATCGTTATTATGAATGAAGCATAAAACCTATTAAAAAAAAATTGATTAAATGTGACAAGATTTCTGAATCATTTACCCTCAGTACGTCCCTGCTTATGTCTCTTTGTGTAAAATGTCAAACTTCACTCCTGTTGCAGCAACGTTTCAGATATGTAGCAACTTAGTTGAACATACAAATCGAACACCCCAAATTGTGTAACGTTGTGGTAACATAGTGGAAACATAAAATTTGCAAACATTTCATTTGTCTAGAGAACTGTCAAACGAAAAAAAATTCTCGTAATCAATCATAATTTTGGCGAGAGTCAACAATATTTAACAAGAACTTGAAAAGAATTGTGTATGGTAGGTGTCGAATAAAATTTCTGGATGTTGGATGGTTCTTGGTGGGTGGTTCCCCTCCCCATTGTAAAAGGCAAGTGAGACGAGGAACCGGGCGCGGGTACTATCAGCTTTAGGCTGATTTCGGCTCTCCTGCACCCCACGGAGGATGTTGCGTTGGGTGGTGGATTACGTACTGGGGTCCGTGTCGGAACCGGGAAAAAGTCTTGCCAGGAAAACTGATGGACAAGGCTGCCCACCGGCGGGAAGCTCAGTGGCTACCGGTGAGCTTTTTGAGAAGCCCAAGTTCCCGCTTTCCGTGTGTGTGCAGAGAGCCGACTTTGTATCCAACTGCCGAGTTTTGAAGGTCACCCGGAAAATCACACGAATTAGTTTATGATTGATCCGGAAAATTCTCCTCAGCATAATAAGCCGAAACATTTTATGAATAGTTGAAATGTTATTTATTATTTTATTTGCCTGTCGATAGTCAAAGTTGTGTTCATGCCACGGCAAACGATATTGACAGTAAGCTTTATCAAGAAAACATTGCAGCAACTAATTCGCAACATTCGTCGCTCAACATGAAGAAAGTTTATTTTTGTTTCAACATTGGTACAATAATGTCACCGAAACGTTGCATTAACAAACAAAATCAAATTGTTGCGACAGCAAATAATGGTAACTATTTTATGAAGAGCTTTGTTTCGATGTTACATTTTCGCAAATTGCAACATTGTTGCTCCCTTGTTGTAACTTAATTGGACTTAGACGTTTTTAGCATGTTGCGCGATGCTGCTTGGGAATGATAATGAAATTGACTATTTCAGTCACGTAGACGACTGTTTCAAAAGATATGTTATACCGTTCCATTATGCTATTTGTACCAAAGAACAAACGATCTTTGTTTTGCCGCGTGGAAAATAACTTTACCAAGCAACGCCTCATGATTTGCCTCAAAATAATGTTGTTTGAACATCTGCCACTTTCGCTGCGGAACTATCGACTGGAAAATTCCCACCAAGTTTGCCAACACCGTCTCAGCGTATAAAAGATGACAGTTTCCGCGAATTCATCAACAGTCTGTCAACTACTCCCTCAAAATGAATTACTTTCCAAAAACATTCTTCATGCTGGCAACCCTAACCATCAGTCAGTCCCAACAGGTCTCCAACAGCTACTGTAACCGCCAGCTGTGTCCACACGGTGGTCCTCACATCGCCTGTAACGGGTTGACGCGACCAGCAGCTTCTTGTGGGCCCGATGCCCGGGAAACGCCAATGGACGAGGCCAAACGATCGCTGATCGTAGATCGGCACAACCGCCTCCGTAGCAAAGTCGCAACGGGAAGGCAGAGCTACGGCTCGGGGGCACTTTACCCGGAAGCCTCCAGGATGGCAACACTGGTGACGGTTTAGAGTAGATTGAGGTGAACTTTTCAAGATCTTCAACTTTCAACAGCAATGGGACGCTGAGTTGGCTTGCATTGCTGCGGCCAATGCCAGGCGATGTGTTTTCGGCCACGACAAGTGTCGGAATACGGTGAGCTTTCCGTATGCCGGACAGAACATTGCGCAGCGGTCGTACCAAGGGGTGGCGATCACCGATGAGGCTTTGATCGAGCAGTTTATCAACGACTGGTTTTCGGAGGCGGACGTCGCTAGCCCTAGTCTTATCGCTAGGTATCCTAGTCGATACAGTGGGTAAGTTCAATGAAGATCTTTCTTGAGGAACTTTTGTTGATAAAGTAGGTTTCAGTCCGGACATTGGTCACTTCACCCAGATCGTTTCGGATAGGACCACTCGGGTTGGGTGCTCGTTGGTCAGCTACAGGCAGGGCAGATGGAACGTCCAGTACTTTGTGTGCAATTACGCCTTTACCAACATGAGGTATTTCGATCCGGGCGGTTTCGGGATGTTGTAATTGTAATTTATTTGGTAACGATATCCTGATGTTTGACAGTTGCGTTGGAGAATTTGAACGGTGTGCGTCGTCGCGGTTATCTCGCCGGATTTTCGTTGCCGTTTCCGTCTCTGTTGTCCCCCCGATTGTGTGTGTATTTCGATCCGGGCGGTTTCGGGATGTTTGACAGTTGCGTTGGAGAATTTGAACGGTGTGCGTCGTCGCGGTTATCTCGCCGGATTTTCGTTGCCGTTTCCGTCTCTGTTGTCCCCCCGATTGTGTGTGTATTTCGATCCGGGCGGTTTCGGGATGTTTGACAGTTGCGTTGGAGAATTTGAACGGTGCGCGTCGTCGCGGTTATCACGCCGGATTTTCGTTGCCGTTTCCGTCTCTGTTGTCCCCCCGATTGTGTGTGTATTTCGATCGGGGCGGTTTCGGGATGTTTGACAGTTGCGTAGGAGAATTTGAACGGTGTGCGTCGTCGCGGTTATCTCGCCGGATTTTCGTTGCCGTTTCCGTCTCTGTTGTCCCCCCGATTGTGTGTGTATTTCGATCCGGGCGGTTTCGGGATGTTTGACAGTTGCGTTGGAGAATTTGAACGGTGTGCGTCGTCGCGGTTATCTCGCCGGATTTTCGTTGCCGTTTCCGTCTCTGTTGTCCCCCCGATTGTGTGTGTATTTCGATCCGGGCGGTTTCGGGATGTTTGACAGTTGCGTTGGAGAATTTGAACGGTGCGCGTCGTCGCGGTTATCACGCCGGATTTTCGTTGCCGTTTCCGTCTCTGTTGTCCCCCCGATTGTGTGTGTATTTCGATCCGGGCGGTTTCGGGATGTTGTAATTGTAATTTATTTGGTAACGATATCCTGTGTGTGTATTTCGATCGGGGCGGTTTCGGGATGTTTGACAGTTGCGTTGGAGAATTTGAACGGTGTGCGTCGTCGCGGTTATCACGCCGGATTTTCGTTGCCGTTTCCGTCTCTGTTGTCCCCCCGATTGTGTGTGGATTTCGATCCGGGCGGTTTCGCGTTTTCGCATTTTATTTCGTTTTATCTTTCCACAGCCGGCTGTCTAAGATTAAATCATTTATGCTAAACTCAACACCAAATAACCGGGAATAGTCTCATCCGCATACTCCGACTGATTGCCTTGAGAATGCATAATACATCACACCATTAAACAAAATTTATTGATTATTGGGTCGCATCATCATCCTCTATGTTGAATCCTGGCCATTACCCTTACCCACTAACAAAATCCCAAGTAGAAGTAGTTTTCCGGCACACGCGGGGGTGTGGATATCGTATAGAACCCACCCTTGGTAGCAGCCTGTGCTAACTAACATTCCCGTCCCATTCCCTCGAGATCTACAAACTGACATGGCGGGCGCCGTTGGTGGCCAACGACTGTTTCCTATTCGCACCGGCTCTAGTTTTGATGATCGTGATGTTTTATCTTTTCAGCGCATTCATGAATGCTGTTGATAAGGGAAACATCATTTGATCGTTGAAGCGTGTGACCGGTTGTGCTGATGGGATATTATGGTCCTGTTCAGCAACGGAGAAGGACAACCATGGGTGGTCTCTCATGCTCATGCTCATGCTCAATTACGCCTTTACCAACATGATCAACCAGCCGGTCTTCGTGTCCGGGAAGGCCTGCTCCAGATGTACTACCGGTTGTAACGCTGAATATCCAGGATTGTGTAGTACGCAGGAAGCAATCAGTGCTAGACCTTAACTCGTGCAACTGTGTTTTGAAATCATGAAATAAAAACAACTTACTGCATACGCCCCTTGAAACGCTAACCTGCTTACCGCGACAAACTGTAATGCTTCCTCGCCGAGAAACTTCCCGCGTAGACGTGCCCCCCTCACTCTCACCCTCTTCTCCAACATACCACACATTGATGCGATGATGTTACCAGTCAGTACTGCGATGCTCCATGTAGCGACTTATGCGAAATGATGACTTCCAGCGGCCGACAGTTTAGCAACTTGGCGGTGGTGTTATCGCGTGCCAAGATTGCCAATTTGAAGAAATATTTTAAGGCAAAAAACTGAAGGAATCCATTTGAGAGGCAATATCTTAAAGAGTGACAATTTGTTCGAATCACCAGAATTTTTCTGCAAAAACAAAATCATCCTGAATAATTAGTAAAAAGTTCCAAAGCCTTCATTATAGGATATGCAAATTATAAGCTACCTCAATTCGCCATCCTTTCTAAGGAAAAGCTGAAATATCATAGGAAAAATTGACCTCAGTCACCTCAGTGTTTGGAAATAAATGATCATATTTTGAAAACAAATGAATACTTATTATCAATCTCAACTAATATTTTAAGATGGCTTCAATCAAACACTTCTGTCATTTAAGAAAGTTCATCATGCATTTTGAATTTAATAATTGATTAATTATTTTCAAATGGCAAAAAAAGTTTCCAAAATTGTATCCATAGAAAAGTGTTATCAAAATAGCTTACAATGGGATTGTTGTTTTTTCGTAGCCTTTGAAAGGTCATAAGGGAAGTTCTCAGACTTTATACGGAGTTACCTGCTGTTTTCCTAATTCTGATCAATCAGTTTACAGAATTTATGAGAACAAAGCATAAAGATGCATTTTTCTGTTTCTAATTTTGATAGTACTGTTTAATATTAAATATTGTGACAGATTTTGTGTTTCAAAATGAGTAATTTTACATGAAGAATTGTTGAATTTTTCATCAGTTTAAATTTTTTATCAAAACACCTCCGTGTACGCACGAGAGCAAGCAGCAGTCAAGTGCTCAGTGCTCCATCGTTTTTTCGATTTTTTTTTTCGCCGTAGTTTACCGTGATAAGCCGCGAGTTTGCTCCTGCAGCATGCCAAAGGCCGGCCGTGGCCGTGGCAGATCGAGTGCGGCCTCGAAAAACCCGCGAAGTTCGTCTACCGGCCGTGTGCAAAAAGGTAAACAAACCAACGCCGTGTCGACCGCCATCGCGCAGGGGAGCGTGAGCGCTTAAGGCATCGACAAAAAGTTATTACATCCCGGATATGTTCCAAGATCACCAGTGCGAACCCGTTCAGGTACTTCCGGTGCCACGACCAACACGTCAACATCCTCCAACATTCCCATCAGGAACGAGTTCCAGATGCTGAGCGACGACGAAGAAAACAACAACAACAACACCGACGATAGCAGCACTACCGACGACGACGACGACGATCGTCGTGCACGGAAAAAAGTGCCGACGCCAAAAACGAACAATTCTCCAAAGGAACGTAGACCACCTCCAATTTTTGTTTTGGACACGTTGATGGACGATGTTGACGAGTTGCTGGAAGGCCTCGGATATTGTCTGAAAATCGGTAAGTCGTCAGTGCAAGTCTACACATTTGACAACAAGAACTTCGACCTGGTTGTGGAGAAATTGAAGAGTAAAAACTTCAAGTTCAACACATTCGACCCCGTGCAGAAGACAGCTGTTAAGGTCGTCTTGCAGGGGTACCAAGACCGCCCGATCTCCGACCTCAAGAAGGACCTCTCGGGTGCTGGAATAACGCCGCGTGACATAAAAGTCCTCTCGCGGAAGACAACAGTCACAGGTACACACACACTGTACCTGTTGTACTTCGACCGCGGCACCGTCAAGATTCAAGACCTGCGACGAACTAAGGCGTTGGACGGGTTTTGGGTAAACTGGCGGTTCTACTCAAAGAACCCGTCGGACGCAAACAATGCCACCGTTGCCAGAAATTCGGCCACGGCTCGCGGAACTGCAACCTCCCGCCCCGCTGTGTGAAGTGCGGTGAAACACACCTCTCTGAGGCGTGTGCACTGCCGTGCAAGGCGGACCTGGGGGACAAGGCAGAGCAAACCAAGGCGCGCATCAAGTGCGCCAACTGTGGAGGCAACTACCGTGGATGCAGTGCACGAAAAAATAACCTCGAGGAGCAGGAAAAGAGGAAGAAGAAAGCAGCAGCGTCCCACCCTCCTCAGCGAAGTACGAGCGTAACCGTGCCGGGTGCTGGGCAGCGTACGGTTCCCGCGGACAACTCAGCATTCCCCCCTGGCTGGGGGCGATCGTTTGCCAGCGTGGTTGCTGCCGGTAGCGGAAATGCGGCCCAGCAAGAAGTCACCGGGGAAGATCTCTTCACCCTGCCAGAGTTCTTTGCTCTCGCGGGGGAGATTATGTCGAGGTTTCGGACCTGCCGTAACAAAGCGGAGCAATTTCTAGCCCTTGGGGAGCTGATGATCAAGCACATCTACAAAGGATAAAATACTGTGATTTAGTTATAAGCTTTTTCTCTTTCTTTCCCCTTTCCTTTGCAATTTTAGCAAGTTTTTTTTTAAATTTGTCTTGCTCTTGTTATAGAAATTAGTTATAGCCTTAGTTATAGAAATAGTTGTTTCAAAATGGATTATGATGCAACACACAGCTGAAAGGAACTCCAAAACTCTGTTATGAATTGCAAAAGAACTGATTGTATCTTGATTATTCACTAATAAAACCGAATTGAAAATTAAAATTTTTATACATTATTTAGGTGAAATTTCTCCAAAAAGAGATAATATTCAACCAACCGCATTTTCAATCTTCGAAAATTAAACTTTTTTTAATGTGTACAAGACTTTTTGCTTTCGGCCGATTTTAAATTATTATTTTATCAAAGTGGAGTTGCAACAATAACTATTTGCCAAAAATGACGCTAAGTTGTTTTTGATAGAGTATACTGTTTTAGCATTTCTTGCAATTTTTTGTTCTTCAAATTAATTTTAAACTTAAATTAGGCGGTTGTAAATATTTTTAAAAGTTTACGTTATTTTTAAATCACAAATACTGAATATTTTATAATAATTATACTTCTAAATGCATTTAACTTGAAAACGGGGCACTTTATAAAAAAATAGTCATTTCACCCCAACTGTACTTTGATTATACTCGAATGTGGTTGAGCTGTCAATTCTATCAAATTATTCCAGCATTCCAAATTTCAGCAAAATCTAAACATCCCTTCTTGTTCATCGTCTGATTTCAAATGGCCATATCTTGGAAATAAAAAAAATTAAAGAAAAAAAAACTCGAATACTTTTTTTTAAAGAAAATTATACGGTAAATCGAAAGTTCATTTCGAGTGGTTTGTCGCTTAACAAGAAATTACTCGTATGCAAAGTTACTTTAAATTTCAGTTAAACTGATTTTGGATTTTTTTACTTTCTTTTAGTTTTTTTCCCAAAAATAACATGTTTTACTGAATGTTGCACTATTTTAAACTCTCCTGTCTCGTCAGAGGCGCTGGAGCAGAAATCCCACGTTAAAGGAAGGCCATGCCCCGGGGGGCGTAGTGCCAATAGTTTCGTTTTTTTTTTTTACTATTTTAAACTCTAGTACAAAAGGTGCCTTTTTGTCCAACAAATCAAAAAATTCGAAAACTGCAAAAAATAGTTTTTTGGGAACTTAGCTTTTAGTAACAGTCAAGTCCGTGTACCTTTCTACTGAAAAGTACTCATTTGCCAAAGACACCAAATCGATCAGCAAATCCCCCAGCAACAAACAGATTTTCCGGACTTTTAAATTCAGTTCTTCAACATTTGGCATGACATCGAGCAAAAGAGTAACTCTCGATTATCTCTCTGCTTCCTGTTTTCTCTCCCACTACGCTACACATCACGTTCAAACGATTGCGCCAAGAGCTCACTCCGGCAACGCACTGTCGGAAAGCCGAGCCGGGGTGGCATGTTGAAGAGCTCAAGATCCACTTGAACGGCTAATCGTAAGAAACAGTGTGTATGGATAGTCGCAAAATCATAATCATTATCATAAGCGAGCGAGCGGGCAGAGCTTTCGGGCAGACTCCGGAACCGGTTGGCATCAGGGGGGAAGTGAGCAGTAATCGCGACTAGGCTCTGGCCGGGGAGGTCGTCTTATCGGATCCCGATCGGCTTCGGGGGCAGGTCTGGGCCGGCCGTTAAGTGTATTCATATTAATTCAATTAGCTTCTTGCTTCCCGCGAGCGCTAGCCCGGTAGTTAAATGTAAACATTGTAGTTGATGGGGCCCGGCGATGGTGTTCCGTTGGGGCCAGGGATCTGGAATGCCGGTGGGATACCTCCATGATTCGAGGCTTCCTCCCTTTGGGGTGGAACGTACATAAGATGGATTATTGATGCAAATCGGTTGTGGAGGGTTTTGGGTTATTTTTTAAATATTTTATTCTACAACAATCCTTTTTAGATTTTTTTAAGATCTTCAAGTAAACAGATAACATGAATTCCAAGACGCAAACCTAGAGATGACAATAAATTACAAATATTAAATGGTTCATGCATGGGAACTGCTCGCTCGCCCGGGAAAAAAAAAGCCGGCAGAATATTTCATCTTTTTACGATCGTTCCGGAGGCCCAACGACAATTAAATCAACACTCTAGGCAAATTTATGATCCCCAACATCGTCTTGGCCGTCGCAAATCTTCGCCGACCGTGTGGAAAGCGACCGAAGACGAAATAGACAACTTGCGTTTGTTTGTCTGTTTGCCTGCGGAAACAAACGGTTGCATGCAAAAGGTTCTTCGTAGAACAATTTGGCCGCTGTACTGTGAACACCACTCCGTAGACTGTCTATCAAAGACGGGGTTGACACAACGGCAGCGATTATCTTCTCGTAATCTGCGGAATCGCTGCAAGTCGAGACGGCCATGGCGCAAATCGACTGGGAAATCGGATGTAAATTTGAATTTATTGGTGGCGCGTTGCGGAACTCATGGGAACGAAGAAATGCAACCGTTTATTAGGAGAAAAATATAAAAATTGGTGCACATTTTAGACAAAAAAAATGTCTTCAAACTTTCCATAAGTAAAAAAAACAAAAGCTATTGTTTCTAAGATTTAAAAAAAAAATTGAATACATTTTACCCACAGTCGTTTAGTCGAAAAGAATGTTTTTTTCTCAAGTAAATTCAAATTAAAAATCCAGTTTGAAGATGTTCAAATATGCGATGAAGTTTGAAAGAGATGTGTGGCAAAATATCGAAAGACATTAGGTCGAAAGACATTAGGTCGAAAGGATAAGAGGTCAAATGCCAAAAGATCGAAAGAACAAAAGGTGAAATGTGATATAACCTATTTCGAAAATATTTTATAAGTCGACGCTGTCGCGCTAACTTGTCGTACGTCGCTTTTTGACGCATTGTCCCGAAGTTTGGTAGAAGTTGGTTGCTGGAGTCCCGAGTTATAATTACAAATGTGTACGGTACCGTCAGTGGGGGTGACTATGGGTCAAAAAACGATACACCTCTCGTATTTTCTTAATAACAAAAACAATTTAAATACCATCGAAAATCTTTCAATGTAGATTTGTTCTTAGATAGTTTACTAACATTTTCCCAAAATATGGTGGATTTTGATGAACACTACCTTAAATGCCAATAGTTTGAAAATTGACCCAATTTCCCCCCTTAGAGAGGGTGACATTGGGTCAAATGAAACTAAAATGGTACTCAAATACAACGATATGGTAAAAACAAGTCATCCAACAGTGATTCTTGTTCGAGGGAATCGTATTGACACGCTACAATGTTTGAAGTGGAGATTTTCAAACATTTGGGTAGTTTTCGAGCAATTCTATCAAAAATATTAGAAAAATGATTTTTCGAGGGGTCATTGTTGGCCAAAAACGTGCCCCAACTTTAGACAGCTGCCAAAATAACAGGATTTGTTCTAGGAACGAGATTTTTTCAGCGAAGTCATCTTAAGATGTCCCCTACACAACCCTTTCAACAGAATTAATTTTCATTGAGAAGAACCTGAGAAATGGTAAAATCCGTAAAAAATCACTTTGAACCAATCTCACCCCCCAGACCCAATGTCACCCCCACTGACGGTAATCTAACTTGTACGTGCGTCAAACGCGTTCTGACCTGAAATCCCTTTGGCCAATTGTCGCACTTTAGCATTAGCATTAGCATTAGCATTTTAGGACGCCCTATCCACGGATGGCTCCACAACGCTTATCCCTCTGTTTGGTCTGGTTGTGTTAGACCCTCATCCGGAACAATAATCCAACACGGGAGATACCATGTCTTCATCTTTTGATGAGTGTGTAATACTACCCAGGGCATAAGGGGGTCCTCGCCGGGTCCAAGCTATCCTTTGGGGAACGGAAGGAATGTTAGTAAACACCTATCTAAAGCGCGCAAGGATCCCTACGACACCGTAGGGGTATAGATGTTTGTAGGGAGGTTTTGGACTCAATGTTAGTAGAAAGGTAGGACCCTAGGATATACCTGGAAAGATATTGCGGGTTGATAAAGAGTGGTTTAAATTTTGTTTTTGATTAAACTCGCACAGCCGGCTGTACCGAGGAAAAGAATAGAATTTATACTGATATATATTTTATTTCAATAATAAAAACAAACGATCGGGTGATTGAGAATGCAACTCGCCTGATTATTTTTGTATTTTTTGTGGAATGCGAATTAAACGTGATTTAATTTGATGACAGGATTTTAAACTCAAACAGCCGATCGAAGAAATATTCTACCTGTTTTCTATCAAAATATTTGAGAAATATGGCTACACATTTTGAAACTCAAAAACACAAAAAATAGAAACCGCCAAAAAAATGTAACATTTTAAACTCGAATTAAGTGTTATAATTAAATGAAGACGCGAAAAAATGCAGCTAAAGGAAGTTATCAATATAGAACGAGAAAACTAGACCCGCGAAAAAATCCTGAAAGAAAAGCATGTAATTAGAATTGCCTCACCAAATTATCACTCCATTATGCTCTGTCACGTTAGTTGTTTAGGCCATCATTCAAACACTCGTTTTTTCCTGTAGGGTCAAGATATTTGTGAATTATTTCACTGAAAATTCGCTTTCGAAACGTAAAATGGCAGAGCATGTCGTTCACCATTATTTGAAAAACGTATTGATAACTTTTCATTTAACACAAATTTCCCTATTAAGAATTCCTAAGAACACTCAGACATAATGAAAACAACAAAAAAACTTTTCTTTCACTCTTTTGCACAACGCCAACAACTCTAGACAGTGTGAAAACACAATTTTTTTTTAGTTGCCAGCAAATAAACTACTTTTTCTTCACAAGTCCTAAAACCATCACTCATTTGGCAACTCTTCCTTTCATAGCCTTTTTGAAGTAGCCGTCAGAATCGTCAAAGCATCTGCGCTCTCTTTCTTTCCCACACTATTTTGATTTTGACATGTTACTGCTTTTATTTGTCACACATAAAAAAAAACACAAAAAAACATCGCACAACCAGCTGTCACCAGCCAAAACTTCCGGAGGGCGTAGCTCCAATTCTGCAACAAAATCAAACTACTATTCCAAACACTTTTTCAAAACCAAACACAAAAAACACCGTTCAATACAGCTGAATACACGAGTTTTTCATGAAAATAAACATTAAGACATTTTTGAACGATTTGTCAGCTTTTCCGCCGTTTGCCTCATCGACCCGATTTGACATTTGTGAAAGGGACACGTTGAAACGAAACGCGACGCGATGCACCAATGAAGAAAACAACGAAGACAACTTTGAATCATTTTAAAAATCATGTTAAACACTACAAAATCGACCTCCGTGTACGCACGAGTGCAAGCAGCAGTCAAGTGCTCAGTGCTCCATCGTTTTTTCGAAATTTTCCGCCGTAATTTACCGGGATTAGCCGCGAGTTTGCTCCTGCAGCATGCCAAGGGCCGGCCGTGGCCGTGGCAGTTCGAGTGCGGCCTCGAAAAACCCGCGAAGTTCGTCTACCGGCCGTGTGCAAAAAGGTAAACAAACCAACGCCGCGTCGTCCGCCATCGCGCCGGGGAGTGTGTGCGCCAAAGGATTCGACCCGAAATTATTACACGCTAATTACCGCGTCCAGGATCGCAGCCCTATTAGGCTCCGTTCAGCTACTTCCGGCAATCCGTCGACCGATGGCGCTTCAACATCCGCCAACATTCCCACCAGTAACAAGTTCGCGAGACTGAGTGACGAGGAAAGCAACAACAACAACACCGACGGTAGCACTACCGACGACGACGCCGACGATGGTCGTACACGGAAGAAAGTGATTTCGCAAAAAAAAGTAATTACTCCAAAGGAACGACGACCACCACCAATTTTCGTTTTGGACACGTTGGCGGACGATGTTGACGAGCAGCTGGAAGGCCTCGTGTACTGCCTCAAAATAGGTAAATCGTCAGTGCAAGTGTTCACATTTGACCAAAAGAACTTCGACCTGGTTGTGGAGAAATTGAAGCGTAAAAACTTTAAATTCTACACATTCGACCCCGTGCA
Organism: Culex pipiens pallens; assembly: GCF_016801865.2. Classification (NCBI taxonomy): domain Eukaryota; kingdom Metazoa; phylum Arthropoda; class Insecta; order Diptera; family Culicidae; genus Culex; species Culex pipiens. The sequence continues at coordinate 98,697,311 of NC_068937.1, read as the reverse complement.
GAAGACCGCTGTTAAGATCGTCTTACAGGGGTACCAAGACCGCCCGACCTCCGTCCTCAAAGAGCACCTCTCGGGTGTCGGAATAACGCCGCGAGACATAAAAGTCCTCTCACGGAAGACAACAGTCACAGGTACACACACACTGTACCTGTTGTACTTCGATCGCGGCACCGTCAAACTTCAAGACCTGCGGCGGACTAAGGCGTTGGACGGTTTTTGGGTAAACTGGCGGTTCTACTCAAAGAACCCATCGGACGCAGCACAATGCCACCGTTGCCAGAAATTCGGCCACGGCTCGCGGAACTGCAACCTCCCGCCCCGCTGTGTGAAGTGCGGTGAAACACACCTCTCAGAGGCGTGTGCACTGCCGTGCAAGGCGGACCTGGGGGACAAGGCAGAGCAAACCAAGGCGCGCATAAAGTGCGCGAACTGCGGCGGTAACCATACCGGTAATTACCGCGGATGCGTCGCGCGGAAGTCCTACCTCGAGGAGCAGGAAAAGAGGAAGAAGAAAGCAGCAGCGTCCCATCCTCCTCAGCGAAGTACAAGCGCAGCCGTTCCTGCAGCTGGCCAGCGTACGGTTCCAGCGGACAACCCAGCGTTCCCTCCTGGATGGGGGCGGTCGTTTGCGAGCGTGGTTGCTGCCGGTAGCGGCGATGCGACCCAGCAAGGAGTCACCGCGGAAGATCTCTTCACCCTGCCGGAGTTCTTTGCTCTCGCGGGGGAGATGATGACGCGGTTTCGGACCTGCCGTAACAAGGCGGAGCAATTTCTGGCCCTCGGGGAGCTGATGATCAAGCACATCTATAAAGGATAAAAAATTGTGGTCTAGTTTTAAGCTTTCTCTATTTCTATCACTTTCCCTTGCAATTTTAGTAAGTTTTTTTCTTATCTTTTTCTTACTTTCGGTAACCCCTTAACTACAAGCAACAATTGTTCCAAAATGGATTATGATGTAACACACAGCTGAAAGGAACTCCAAAACTCTGTTATGTATTTCAAAAGAACTTATTGTATATTGATAATTCACCAATAAAACCGAATTGAATTGAAAAAAAACACTACAAAATCCTTCATTTCTTTGGAAATTTCACAAGAAAACACTAGAAGGGATCGTATTGTAACTTTTGCACGTAAATCCGTCTCGTTTTAAGCAGTTTTTCACTACTAAATCACGAAATAGATGGGCCGCGTTTCAACCGCTGAACCGCCCGCTACCACAGACTAAACAGACCTCTCCCCTTTGGCCAATTGTCGCACTTACATAAATTTTCAGGGAGTGACAAGATAGCACGACGAGATTGAAACTTCTTTCATATGTGAAGTGACAAAAATGCACTGAGTTTTTTCGGTTTTTATTGAATAGCTCAAGATTGAAATCGAATTTTGGGGATCTGTGAAGGTCAAAAGGTGAGGTAATGTTAGCTGCACAAAATGGCGTTCTTAACTCAATTTGGCCCAAAATCGACATACGACAAGTTAGCACAAGAGTGACAAAGTGTTATCTATTGTGCAGTTTTTATGACGAGTATTATAAAAATAAAATATGATATTGCTTATTGCGAGATAAAATCACGATTCTCCTTCGCATCGACTGACAGGAGGCTGTCAACTTGGTATGTTTTACAAGTTGTTTTCAATATTTTCCAAAAAGTCAGCTGAAAACTCAAGGCAACCTTTGACAACATCCGAAAATTTGTACTGCGGCTGTCATGCGGCCATTCTTCTGCGGTCATATCAGCGCGCGTGAACTCTAATTATGGACGCCTGCGATAATATAATTTCAGAAAGAACAGTAATTTTAACTAAATTTCATTCAAAAACTGTTTTCTTTTTCCTATAATATTATTGTATTATTTCTAATTCATAAAACAAATGAAGTTTTTTCAGTTGAGTTCTTGAAAAAGGTAATTTATCATTTTCGAAATTATGTTATATATTTATGGGACTCAAACAGGCATATTCAGAGCCGTATTGCATGATGGTTAAAAAACTCGTTCCAGAGATATGATCTTCAGCTTATTATTTGCATAAAATTTATCAATTTTTTGTTTTTCTTAAATACTTTATTAGAGAAAGTTACCCCTGAAAAACATAATATGAGTTTTTTTTAATAGGTCCTATAAACATATGAAACAGAATAGCTTATAGGACCTTTTCAAAAAAAAACCCTAGATATTTTCAGAAAACTGAGTGTTAAGTATGCGTTTCACTCAAATGATAGTTTACATAAGGTGTGAGAGGGATACACTCTTGTTTACAAAGTTATGTGTCCTTTTAAAATGGAAGGCATGAATTAGTTCCTGAGGTACAGCCTCACATAGAATTCGAATCAATGAAAATGAGTTTTTAGATTTCACCTAAGTAGCCTGTAATTGTCAAAAAAAATGTCGAATTTCAAAATTTTGTCTAAAATATGGATTGTGAAGAAATAGATATTTGTAGACCTTTTCAAAAGTTATGCTTGATTTTAAAATTTTGAAATTATTTGAATTGAAAATATTTTAAAATTTCACAAAAGTTACTTTTGTTTTTTATTGCATTAAAAAGAGAAACAGTAATTTCCAAGATATCGTCAGTTCAAAATTACACGCTTATCAGGTGACAATTCGTCGGTAATTTGCTATCTTGTCACACGTCTGCTGTAAAAAGATAGAACGTGCCACAAGATAGCACACAAGCAACGAATTAGAAAAAAACTCATTTTCATTGATTCGAATTCTTTGCAAAGCAGTATCTCAAAAACCAAATTATCAGAAGTTTAGAGAGAAATTCAGGATATTTTAGCAGCAAAAGTCTTTGCTCAACCTTTGAGTTTAAAATGTATTAAATCTCATCTCATTCCTGCTCAAATAAAGATAACTTTAACGAAACGAGCTAAAATTTTAATTGAAAGAAAATATTATTATTAACCCATGTTTGAAAAAAGGAAAAACTTACAGAAATAATAAAAAAAACATTCACTTTGAAAAACTCAGATAGATCATCCTCTAGTAAACATCATGATCTAATAACAATAATATGGAAAAAAATAGGTTGGACAGTAAAAACGTTACTTAATCCACCGTAAGGTGTTTGATGCCTTCCTCACAATAGTATAGTTTTTTTTTTGGTAAAATAGAAAATGTCTACATACAAATGTTCTCTAAAAAAACTTCATATACTCATTACTCGATAGGGTTGTCAGATATTTAATCTTTTGGACTCGTTGAATATGTATTTAAGATTACGCATCGAACGATAGGTCGTATGATTAATCCGGACATCGTATCCATTGAAACTTCTGAGATCCAGCATCAAAAGAGTGTATAAACAACACTTAAGTGCTCGACCTGTCACATGATGGGCCTGGACATCATTTTCATCGAAATATCTGAGATCCGGCTTCAAACGAGTGAATAAATAACACTTAAGTGCTCATAACTTTTGATAGGGTTGTCAAAATCTTAATTGTTTTGGTCGCTTTGGAAAGGTCTTTTGATTATCAATCTAACTAGGGGTCACACGATAGACCCGGACAACGTTTTCATCAAAATATCTGAGATCCGGCCTCTAAAAAGTGTATAAATAACACTTAAGTGTTAATAACTTTTGATAGGGTTGTCAGATGGTAAATCTTTTGAACTCGTTGGAAAGGTCTTTTGAATACCTTTCTAAAAATTGATAACATGGTGGGTTTTCTAACAAAAACCACCCTTTTTACAATCTTCCAAACTTCTGCTAAAATCGTTTTTTTAGCATAACTTTTGAAGTACTTTTCTAAACTTCATAATATTTACTAGGGTCTTACGGGACCCCAAAACGGATCGAATGAGACCAAAACGGTCCAAATCAGTTCAGCCAGTCCGGAGATAACCGAGTGCCTTTTTTGGGTTCACGGACTCACATCCAGACACACGCACAGACATTTGTTCAGAATTTGATTCTGAGTCGATAGGTATACGTGAAGGTGGGTCTACGAGTTCGAATTCGGAAGTTCATTTTTCGAGTGACTTTATAGCCTTTCCTCAGTAAGGTTCCATTTACTTTTCCCTAAAAAAATTAAAAAAAAATCATGTTTGAATATCTCGAGCATAAAGAAAAAAAACTGAAAAGTTGTCCAGCTTTCGGAGTGGTAGAAATCCACTTCAAAATACAACCAGCTTTTCAAAACCACATACATATTGCTTATTGCGAGATAAAATCACGTTTCTCGATCGCTGTGAATGACAGGAGATTATTGCTGCCTAACTACCGCAGTGTAAAAATCAGCAAGTTGAACTGAAATTCTGCATTGATTTGGCTGTCAACTTGATTTGTTTTGAATATTTACCAAAAAGTCAGTAGAAAACTCAATGCAACCTTTGACAACAGCCAAAAATTTGTTCTGCGGTTGTCATGCGGCTGTCATGCGACCATTATCTTGCGGTAGTATCACCGCGCGTGAACTGTTATTATTAACGCCCGCAGTAATATCAATTTTGATGTGTAATTTTTCGAGTTATTTCAGTTAAACAAATTTATCTTTTCAACCTGAATTTTACTGCAACTATCGACCAACATGTTCAAATATATTTTTCAGAAGTGAAATTTTTTTTTGCATTTTAAAGCTCTTAACTGCCCCTAATCGCATAAATGTCCCATATGCATTTTCATCGATTTCGAGTTATTGATGCAGTTTGGTTCAAAATCGTGTTCTCTATCAAAAGAGCCTAAAACATCCAAAACTTTGTTCTAGAAATCAGGGGAAAATCCAGTTTTTTCGCGAAAACTTAACACGTAGCCTTATGTATGGGATAAACTTCAAATGCGTTTTTCTCAGCTTGCTGTTTTTGCATATGGGACATTTATGCGAACATGGGCAGTTTAAGCGCCTTAACATTTTCTCTAAAAACAAATCCTGAATTGCTACCTAAATAAATGGGTTTATTTCAATACCGTCTTAAAAACTATTTACTTTTCCTTTCATTCTCGAACGACAAAGCGGCATACTTTTCTCTCCAAAAAATTGCAGAATCGAAAAGTGAAACAATTCGATACAAGGGCTGAAAAGTTATATTTCTCAACATTGAAATGGGTGAGGAATGGTAGAGCTTTCAGCACTTCTATCGAAATGTTATACTTTTCAATAACTTAAAATTCCTTTCAAAGAGTGTTTCGGAATTGCAAAAAGTTGCATAACTTGCTTTTTCAGCACTTGTCGTGCTTATCTAACTCAGTGAACTTCGTTGGATTGGCAAGCTCAACAAATTTGTAGAAGTCGAAAAATAATCTCTAAAATATTCTAGAAAAGTAAGACATCCTTAACATGAACCACCCTTTTTTCAACCAAGATGCCTTTTCCCGTTTGCAACGAATCCTAAAAACACAACAACTCTAAAACTGCAAAACTTTTCGGAAAATCCATTTAATTTTGAGCTGTACAGTTTACATCTATCCCAACTAGTGAAGTGGAACACTTCCCCACGACATCAAAAAGTGTGTTTCTGTTTGCTGAACCGTGACACGCGCATGGCACTTTTGTTTATATCGTACCACGTGGTAACCCCAAGTATAAACTCATGAGTGTTGGTTTCCACGGGCAACTTGGATTGTTTATCCCTTCGCACTTTGTTTGTCACAGTTTAGTTTCGATTGTTGACAACCCGCAGTCGGTCCGGTTTATATTTTGTTCAGTTTTTGTGTGAGATTTCGGTGTTCTTAAAATCCGTAAAAATGTCCAAAAGCTCCCGCGCCTCCATCTCCGACAACGTCTCGGACATCCTCCGCCGCAAGCTAAAAAACCAACGCTCCATGACGCGTGAACTCCGCCACCCCCCTCCAACCCCATCCAAACCCCGGGAACGACCGCCCACGCCGGAAGAGTGCTCGGTTCCGATCGCGGACGGAACCGTGGCGGACGTCAAGGCCAAACTCGGCCTCATCGACATGTGCTTTCCGCACAATCCGACGCCGGCCTTCGAGCAGCGCACCGAGTTTCCCGAGTCGTACAAGCGGCTCGGGTCGAAGGAAAAGCTGGTGCTGCTGTTTGCCGAGAACTTCCGGCGGCAGTACAAGGAGCGGTTCCCCCACCGGAAGCCGCTGATCCTGGCACTGCCGAACGAGTGTGACGTGCAAAAGTTCGTCTGCACCACGTTGCGGCCGTCGGTGTTTCTGTTTCCGGATTTGATCGGGTCGTGGGAGGAGGTGGCTTCGTTTGTGGCCGATTACATCGTGTACGAGCCGCTGGTGGACCAGGTTAATATGGTGAGTACACAACTGCCCACCATTGAAAAAATGGCTAATATCCACTTTTGGCAAAAACGAGATATTAGCACCAGGTGGTAGAGGATGTTCCAACGCATCTCCTGGAACTTGAAATTCACTGAAATAGTGTTTAGACTTGGCTGCCGATGTGAAAAACCAAACGGCTAATATGCCACTCTTATGGGAAATTGCATTGACGGATATTTTGTGACAAACTCTAAAACGCGTTTTTCTCGGAATACTTGATTTGGCATAATAGCCGAATTTTAAATTATGGGCAGACAACATGCGCAAGGATTTGACCTACACGCCAGTGATGTTGAAATAACATTAAACAAAATCGTATTATCAGAAAAACTTTCGAAAGCAATAAATCTTTCACAATCACTTTTACACAACAACACACCTCCGAGCAGGTCACCAGCAATGGCTGAGACCCCTGAACTATTTCCTCCTGGCCACCCTTCAACGAACAAACAGACACTCTTAGTAAATGATTTATTTCCAATGTAATTCTGATTTATTGCCGCCTATTTATTTAACCTTTTAAAATTCATTTCCCAATCCTTTTCCTCAATGCTCAGTTCCGGATAGTGTATCCTTTTCGTCCTGCCTACTCGCGCCTTCCTTTACTTGCAAAGACGAACCCTTTCCAATGGCAGTTGAAAGAGGGACCTCTCGCGAAAAAAATAGGAGAGGTGCTGCTGCGGGATGTGAGCAAGCATAAAATGTTTGTTTAATGGTTTTACTTGCCCATATCGGGGCGGCGGGACTGCTCATTATCCTTTTTTGGGCCAGAGTAGAAGACAAGAAAAAAAAAGAGAACACCTTTGTGAACGGTGCAACGGGATTAAGGAACTCATCAAGGTGGTTGGGACTGACTGGGCTCAAGAGAGGGTCTTGTAGGGCGCGGAGAAGGAAAGAGAGCTTTTAGAAGTATTGTGATGGATTGGAATGGGATTGGGATTGGGATTGGGATTGGGATTGGGATTGGGATTGGGATTGGGATTGGGATTGGGATTGGGATTGGGATTGGGATTGGGATTGGGATTGGGATTGGGATTGGGATTGGGATTGGGATTGGGATTGGGATTGGGATTGGGATTGGGATTGGGATTGGGATTGGGATTGGGATTGGGATTGGGATTGAGATTGGGATTGGGATTGGGATTGGGATTGGGATTGGGATTGGGATTGGGATTGGGATTGGGATTGGGATTGGGATATTTACCGTTTTAAACTTGTAAACTTTTGAACCAAAAAGTTACAAAATATAGAATTAAAAAAAATGTGTTTTTCGGCTTTGCGCATTGTGTTACTATATGAAACTAGTTTCACTGTCTTCAGGACATCCCAAATCACTTTTTTTTTCCCTCTCGCGACATGTTCCTAAACTCTTCGTGACGGTTGTTTTCCAGAAAGTCAAAATATTAAAATCCTTCGTCTTAGTTCTACCCTGTTCAAAGGAGGTCCCAAAAATGGGATGCTGACAGGCATGATTCGTTCTGCCTTGCCCGAAGTCAGCGGGATTGTGATGTTTTGACAAATTTAATAAATATTTAAAGTAAGTTTTTTCCTTTCCACCCAATAATAAAACAAACACCGATCCGCGGTCGCCGCCGGAAATGAATGAATGTCGAATTAGGCGCGGAAACCGGAGCGAGGGGAGCTTATCACTGTGGCACTATTATTAATTGAAGTTACACGCACACCTCGTGTACCATTTCTCCGAAGTTGGTTACGGGGCGAAAATGCGCTAACGATTCGGGCTCGCGTGATTAATGGTCCATCGACGTTTATCGGGGGAAATTAGGGCCAAATGATGCACTGTGTTTGTAGAAGAGGAGAGAAAAAAAAAAGTTGAGCAAACTATGGAGGGATCACTTTCCACAATCATGATTCTCTGGGATGGTATCAGCAGGGGATATTATATGTGAATAAAAACGATTAACGACACGCGGGATTCTCACGCGTTTGATTTACGGCGAACTAATTGCACTCGGAAACTAATTTAGCAATATTGCATGGATAATGGCAATGGGATTACAAAACTGATGAATTGTTCTGTAATTATTGGTATAAAATAGGTAATCAAGATTCTGAAGCACACAAGTGTTATTCATGAATGAGTGCTACTAAATAAGTTCTAATTTCCCAATAGGTGATATCTTGGAACCTATTGATCAGATTTTCATTGTAAAAAATGAAAGAAAAAATAAATTTGTGCATCTTCATGTATCAAATCACGAAAGGCATTTCAAAGGAATGAACAAAATTTATATAGTTTTAATTTCTTGACATTGAAAATCGGACCAACTATTGAGCCTCTACAACCCAATTCCGCCTTTAGATGGGCTTCGATTTAAAAAATAGCCAAAACTTTTCAAATTTCAGAAAATTTTAGGGTTGAAAGTTTTACTTGTTTCATGTGACTTTGCCAAATTTCCTGTATTTGAAGTAAAAAGAAGTATGCAGTAATTTTTGTAGTGTCCCAGACTTTGCCTCTAAGCATTTTTCAATTTAAATGATATTGGTGCCATTCTATAGTAGGAAATGAGAAAAACAAGCAACACAATTGAAAAAGAGTTACGATCTCACTAGGTAGTTACGATCTCACTAGGTTTTTTTGGCCAAATTTTCCCAAGTTTTTGACTATTTGCATTTAAAGAACCTTCTGTTACCAAGCGGTAAATGAAAAAGAAATAGTTGCAAGGAACACCATATCTCTATGAGCCAGCCAATCACACAAGATGTAAAATTGTTATTTCGGTAAATAAAATGAATTGAATTGAATTGACAATTGATTCAATTCAATTCGGTTTTATTGGTGAATAATCAAGATACAATAAGTTCTTTTGAGGTTCGTTACAGAGTTTTGGAGTTCCTTTCAGCTGTGTGTTACATCATAATCCATTTTGGAACAATTATTGCTTGTAAATAAAGGTGTCACCAAGAGTAAGAAAAATGAATTGACAATTGAAAAAGTGACTGTAAAAACATGAAAAAATTAGATAAGCAAAATGTAATGAGGTGGTAGAATAGGCCAAATACTACCAAAAACAAACTTATACTTAACAAGATAAATGCAAATAAAAATGCTTAAAATATAACAAGCAAAACATAAAACAAGATAAGTAAAGTTTTTCGTAACACAAAAGTAGCTCAAAATGACCTCAACAAGGGAAAAATAAAAATTTCGGAAAAAATGGGCATTTTGGGTTAAAATCCACAGGCAAAAACTGAAAAAAAGTTTTTCTCAATGCATTTAAAAAAAATCCACTACAAATATCAAGAGCTTAATGAGAGAGAGGTTCCTGTCTTCAGAATCAGCTCAAATTTAGACTGTTGCCTTAACAGTAAAAAATTGTGTAAATTTGAAAAGTATAATTTTGGGAGGTTGAATATTGCATCTTTTTTATGTAGTTTTACCTCAATTTAGACTGAAAAAGTGACATTATACTAGAAAAGTGGTAAAATTACACATTTTCATAAGTAAAATCTATATATATAAAAATTTTCGACGGTTTTGTTTGAACGCGAATCAGTTAAATACGGAGCGTCGTATCGAGGTGCTTTTTGTTGCATTGGGTTCGTAAATGTCCAAGGAAGGTTCTTACACCAAAAAGTGACAACTTTGGCCACTCTGGAAACGATTCCGGAAAATCTGCAGATTATATGAGAAAAGCTGGGTAAAATCAAATTTTGATCAAAGGAGGCTGAATTAGCAAACAAGCAAGAAACGTCAGAAACCCAAAAAAGGGCAGGACGAAGTTTGCCGGGAAGAGCTTGTTTCACATATTTTCTGACACAGAAAGTTCCCAGATGTAATGTTACTTTTTTTTATTTTACAGTGTACAAAAAAATCAATTCTTGTAATCGTGAATTGTGTTCATGAACTCGAGAACCACGAAGGAATTTATTCATGAGTATGGTGCATTTGCACTATAAACGTAAATATATTCCTTCGTGGTTCTCAAACTCATGAACACAATTCACAGTTTCGAGAATTGACTTTTTCCGTGTAGTGATGATGCATTGCTTCTTGGGTTTAAGTAATCGATGGACACAGTTACAATCGAATGAAAAAAAATGAAATTGAGCAATTTGCAGATTTTTTAATCAACTTTTTTTTCACAAAAACTTAATTTCTCCAAATACGTATTTTTTGATTTTAGAGATTTTTTTATATGCTTCAGGGGCAGGGATGGAATAATCGCAAAAAAATCAATTTCGCTTGCGAACTTTCTTCACCCGTAAAAGAGAGAGGAGGCAAATCATGCAAAAGAAAATCACTCCCGAAATTCTCCAAGAAAATCAATCTGCTGATGATTTTTTGTGAATTTCCTTGTCAGCATCACTCAAAAATATTTATTTCAAATTGTTTACACACATTGCCCATCTACAAAAAGTGACAGGTAATTTTTCAACGTGTGACGCTACACTTGCAAGTGTAGTAGTGAAAAAGATGTTCCACCGAATAATCAAGATGATGATTTTTTTAGATTCTTTTCACCGATCTTTCGTGCGCGAGAGAGGAGAGCCATGCTCCCTTCGGATTTTTTCTCTTGATGAACGTCCAGAGATTTTCTTTTGATGATGATTATTCCATCGCTGTTTAGGGGACAAAAAACCCCCACTTTTGAGCTATAGAGAAATATGGTCAAAAAATCTGCCGCCGAGTTATGAATTTTTGAAAAAATAGTGATTTTTGGAAAAAATCGAAATTTCGTGCAAAAACAAATTTGAATTATTTTTTTAATGTTAAATTGAAATTCTTCAAATATGTTAAAATTTGTTTTACAGTGTTCTCAAATTTCAAAATGTAAAAAATTATCATTTTGAAACAATTTCTATAATGTTGAAAGACAAATTTGAATATTTAGATTGCTTTTTTTTTTCAAAGTAAAAGAAATGAAAAACGTTCCCATTTAAAAATATTTTGGAAAAAAATATTAATGCGTTTTTTTTATAAATTCAGAATCTAGCGCAATTTGCCAACTCAATTTTTGATCTATAAGCAATTCCACGACAAATCAGCAGGATCCAAATCTTAAGTGCTCCGATTTGGTTCAAATTTGAAATAAGAGTTTCTTCGCCTAAATAATTAGTCTTTTTTATGTTTTGTCGTCCTGATTGTAACAAGAAAATGGTTGTTCAGCATATCGAACCCTTCTAGTCTCGATATTATTATTTAAAACTAGTTTTATGATGCAAATAAATAAAAAAGTTTAAAAATTTCATTTAAGAGCCATGGTTTCAACATTTGAATGAAAAAAGTGTTTTAAAATGCATTCTACACCTGTCCAGTCGTATTGTAATCATTAGTTTCCAAAATATCTTAGTATTGACGAAAATTTTATTATTCACGGAAAAACAAGTTTTTGTTGTGCTGTGTATTGGAATTTCATAAAAATTCGAAACAATTTTAATCCAGCCCAAACATGGTACATATGATTATTATTGCAGAAAAATGCATTTTAGATTGTTTTCAGTTGATGTGACTTCTATTTTCATTGAAATTTTGAGGTTTTTTCAAAAATATTTGTTTTGCCCCCTGATTTTTGGCCCAATTTTGAGGGAGGGGGGGGGAGGGGGGGTTGACATAAACTTTGAAAAATATTTGCAACGGCTTAAAACAAGAATCAAAATCCTGTCAATGAATATCAAACATTTTTGGAATTGTTCCGAAAAGAATTCTGAAAAATCTTTTACATATTTTCAGGTTTCAGGTCCCGAGATCTTAAAATAACCAATTCAATATTTTTTGAGCAAGAGGTGTGGTCAGGCACATTTTTAAAATATTCCGGTATTTTTCATAACATTATTTTTTTGAAAATGTGGTTTTTGCAAAAATCGATGAAAAAAAAACATATTTTTCTACCCTATTTTGGTTAGACATGAATACGGTTCTAATTATTTTGGTCAAGAAACTCTCATGCCAAATTTGAGCAAAATCAGAACACTTTTGATCTGGATCCTGCTGGTTTGACATGCCTCTGTGCTCTCTTGTACTAAGCTTGCTAAAATGGTAAAATGTGTAATTTTACCACTGAAAATGTGTAATTTTACCACTATTCTGGTGTAATGTCGCTTTTTCAGTCTAAATTGAGGTAAAATTACATCATAAAAGAGGTAATATTCATCCTTCCAAAATTACACCTTCCAAATTTACACAATTTTTTACATTTTTGCTACGAAATTGAACAATTGTTCAATTTCGTAGGAAGGAAAGGGTGAAGGAAATCTACGAGTAGATCCATAAACAAATTTCAAGACAAAAAATTAAACAAACTGACCCTAACATCCAGAAGTTTATTGTACTCTCGCAATGAAGATTATTCCATAGATTTTCTCGCGTTAAATCATCACAGATCGTATCGAATCCTCTGCACTACATCACCCACGGCACCGTCCCAATACTTTGTCAGTAACGAGATTGTTCTCCGTCAGCGTACACACATCGCGAACTCCGCACTCCTTCCTCCCGCCAACCGACCACACTTTAATTGCCCTGTAATTGATGTCAACCCGTATACGCACCGAAACAACAACAACAACACCAAGATTTGTCTGTTTCAGTGTCTTGCGAACCTTCGTGGTCAACGGACACTAGAGCTGCGGTATTTTTTACTACCTAAGCTCAGAGTTATTTCAAACAAAATTCACAGTCTTTTTAAAGACTACCTGAGTTACTTTCCAAAATTCTAAACAGTCTTTTCAAGACTAACCCCACCTGAAATTTTGCTGTATTTTACAAACGAAGCCATCTTTTAAAGAGAACTTTGCTTGCAAAATGCGTCAAAACAAAGGTAAACGCAAATCTTCTGAAGATTTGATCGTTACGTCGGTGAAGCGTTTGAACGCTAAACCGGCTAACGGAAACAGAAAAAGAAAACAGCCTCATCCGAGGTCTGATTCTGATTCTGAAAGTGAGGTTAATCCTCCAATCCCATTGGCAAATAGTTTCGGTGTTTTATCCGAAACTGTTGACAAGAATCCTTCTCCTCGTACTGAGCCTTCTGCCGTCGAGAAACGAGTAAAGGCTCCGCCAATTGTAGTGACTTCCGTCTCCGATTTGGCCAGCTTTCGAACGCAACTGAAGAATTGCAAGGAAACTTGCAATTTGAAGGTTTCGTTCCAGCTTGGTCGAAGAGGAGAATGTCGCTTGTTGACGGAATCTTTACAAGATCACCAAACTTTTGTTGGTTATTTGAAAAACCACAAACACAATTTCTACACGTATGAGACCAAGAATGCTCGTCCATTCAAGGCGGTCCTGAAAGGTCTCTCCAACGACTTGTCGGTGGATGTGATCAAAAACGAACTTAAGGTGTTGCTTGGCTTTGCCCCATCCCAAGTAATACCAATGAAGAAAAAATCAAACGGGAATATTTCTCGCTTTGGTTTGACTTCACAATTTTATCTGATTCATTTCAACAGAAATGAAATCAACAATTTGAAACTTTTGGACAAAGTTCAGTTTTTGTTCCATGTACGGGTAAAGTGGGAGCATTTTAAGAAACATGGCGGTAATGGCCAGAATCTGACCCAGTGCCGGCGTTGCCAGGCATTCGGTCACGGTACTGATCATTGCGCCATGGTTCCAAAATGCATGGTTTGCGGGGATTCTTCTCACGACAAGGACAATTGTCCCGTGAAAGAAGTCACCCAATTTAAATGTGCAAATTGTGGTGGAAATCACAAATCAAATTTCTGGGATTGCCCCATCAGAAAAAAGGTTTTGGATTCTCGTGCTAAGCATCAGCCGAAATCCAAACCGAAATTTTCTCAAAATCAGGTTGTACCTGCATCTTTAAATCAAACGTTCGTGCTGTCTCACTCGAACAATACCCCTACCGTGGAAAAGTTAGGTAACAGCAATGGCATTTCTTATGCCAACGTCGTTTCGGGTTCGGGTTCATCCACGAATTTTAAATCCTCTACCAATTTTCAAATTGGGCAGGTACCTCAAATTTCATTTGAAAATTTTTCTGCTGGCAACGCTTTGGGATCTTCTGATCTCGGCGATGTTACGTTTGAAAAAATGACTTTTTTGCAAAACTCACTGTTTGGTTTGATTCAAACAATGAGTAATGCTACATCCATGATGGAAGCAATCCAGATTGGATTAAAATTTGCGAATGATGTTGTTCTTACCCTGAAGTTTAATCATGGATCTAAGTAATTCCATCAATATTATGAATTTTAATGCTCGCTCTTTAAAAGCGAAAGAAAATGAATTTTTCAACTTTTTACGAGTTCATAACGTGCATGTTGCCGTTATAACCGAAACATTTTTAAAAACTGGCACTTATTTGAAAAGTGATCCAGATTATAAAGTTATAACCAATAACAGAATGAATCGAAATGGCGGTGGAGTTGCAATAGTTATCCACCGTAGTATGACTTATAGTACGTTACGTGACTTTAAGTTAAAAGTTATTGAAAGTTTGGGCATTGAACTTGAAACTTCTTTTGGGAAAATTATGATTGCAGCTGCATATTTGCCTTTCCAATGCACTGGGGAAAATAAAAATTATTTCAAAGGGGATTTGAATAAACTTACTCGGCATAGATCTCGATTTTTGATCATCGGTGATTTTAATGCCAAACACCAATCTTGGAATAATTCAAAAGTAAATTCCAATGGTAAAATTCTATTCAGAGATTGCACTTCTGGTCTTTATTCGGTTTTATACCCGAATGGGCCAACTTGCTTTTCTTCTGTTAGAAATCCATCAACAATTGATTTGGTTTTGACAAATCAAAGTCAGTATTGTGGTCCTTTAGTGACTCATGCTGATTTTGATTCTGATCATCTTCCAGTAACTTTTTCACTTTCTCATGAAGCAGTTACCAGACCCAATAGTTCTGTGTTTAATTACCACAAAGCTAATTGGGACAGGTATCAGCATCATATTGAGAACAATTTAAATCATGATTTTGTTTTAGAAACCAAAGCTGATATTGATGCAGCCTTGGAATCTTTAACTAATGCAATTTTGGATGCTAGGAATATTGCTATTCCTAAAGTCCAAGTCAAATTTGATTCCCCCATTATTGATGACGATCTTCAGCTTCTGATTCGTCTGAAAAATGTTCGTCGAAGACAGTATCAACGTTCTCGTGATCCTGCACTGAAGCGAATTCAAAAAGATTTGCAAAAGGTTATTGACCACAGATTCACTCTCCTGCGAAATGAAAAGTTTGCAAGAGATGTTGAACAAATTAAACCTTATTCCAAACCTTTTTGGAAACTTTCAAAGGTTCTTAAGAAACCTCAAAAACCAATCCCTTCTTTAAAAGATGGTGATAATATTCTATTAACTAATGGGGAGAAAGCTCAAAAACTTGCTCAGCAGTTTGAGAGTGCTCATAATTTCAACTTAAATGTTTTGAGTCCTATTGAAGATCAAATTTCAATAGAGTTTCAGAATATTGTTGAACAAGAATTTTCATCAGATGAAGTTTTTAATACGGATCTGAATGAAATAAAATCTATTATCAAAAAATTTAAAAATATGAAAGCCCCTGGTGAGGATGGCATTTTTTACATTTTAATTAAAAAATTACCTGAAGCAACTTTAAGTAGCTTGGTCAAAATTTGTAACAAATGTTTTGATTTGGCATATTTTCCCAGTAGTTGGAAAAATGCCAAAGTAGTTCCGATTTTAAAACCGGATAAAAATCCTGCTGAAGCCTCAAGCTATCGGCCCATTAGTTTGCTTTCATCTATTAGTAAATTATTCGAAAGAATAATTCTTAATAGAATGATGACGCACATTAATGAAAATTCAATTTTCGCTGATGAGCAGTTTGGATTTCGCCTTGGGCATTCAACTACTCATCAGTTGTTGAGAGTTTCAAATTTGATTCGAAGCAACAAATCTGAGGGCTATTCTACTGGCGCTGCTCTTCTAGACATAGAAAAAGCATTTGACAGTGTTTGGCATAAAGGTTTGATTGCGAAATTGAAAAGGTTTAATTTTCCGATTTATATCGTGAAAATTATTCAAAATTATTTGACGGATCGTACTCTACAGGTATGTTATCAGAACAGCAAATCTGATCAACTACCTGTACGTGCCGGCGTCCCTCAAGGAAGCATTTTGGGTCCAATTTTATACAATATTTTTACTTCTGACTTGCCTGATTTGCCCCCAGGATGTCAGAAATCACTTTTTGCTGATGATACAAGCATCTCCGCTAAAGGTAGAAGCCTTCGTGTCATCACAAGAAAATTACAAAAAAGCTTGGATATTTTCAATTCTTATTTGAAAGAATGGAAAATTACTCCAAATGCTGCAAAAACTCAACTTATTATTTTCCCTCACAAACCAAGGGCTGATTTTCTTAAACCAAAAAGTCATCACATTATAAAGATGAATGAGGTAAATTTAAAGTGGGAGGATCAAGTGAAATATCTTGGACTTGCTTTTGACAAAAACCTTACTTACAAGGATCACATTGAAAGTATCCAGGTTAAATGTAACAAATATATTAAATGTTTGTATCCACTTATAAACAGGAATTCTAGACTTTGTCTCAAGAATAAACTGTTAATTTATAAACAAATTTTCAGACCTGCCATGCTTTATGCTGTGCCGATCTGGACAAGCTGTTGCTTAACCAGGAAGAAAAAACTTCAGAGGATTCAGAACAAAATTCTGAAAATGATTCTGAAACTTCCTCCCTGGTTCAGCACCAGTGAACTTCATCAATTAGCCGAAGTTGACACTTTGGATGTTATGTCCAATAAGATAATTGATGCATTTCGACAAAAATCATTGCAGTCTTCAGCTGCATTGATCCGCTCTTTATATAGTTTATAAGTTAGTTTTAAGGTATTCCTTTTCCCTTTTGTACATGTAGGACCTCCTACATTTGAAATCACTGAATAGCGAAAGCTACAATATTTCATGAATAAATGAAAGTTGTTAGTATTTAAAATTGAGGTGAAAAGTCATCGATTGTGATTGGACACTCAATAATATTTTAACTGAATGAATGTACATGGAAGAGAAAATCAAAATAAATATAAATTAAAAAAAAAAAAAAAACCAAGATTTGTCTCCCGCGAGTTGTCGCCAGTTTGGCCGGGCGTGTAATTGGGTCCCCCCGGTTCCGTAACGACACGTACGCAAGAGTACAACTCCCTCGGTGCTGTTTGTCCTCGGGAATGTTCCCGTTTCCTCCCTCGGCGGCGGTTGATAACGTTGTCGCGGACTGGAGATCTGCGCGAGGGAGGACCTGACGGCCGGAGAACAATCTGGCCGCGCTTATTTTAATTTATAATTTAAAACCACCTCGAGCCCGAATGTGTACGACAAGGTGGTGCCCTCGCTGTTGTTGAGTCATTGCCGAGTCCTTGGCCCTTTGGCACAACCCGTTTGGTGGAGAGTAGGGGGAGGTGGGCTAATGTTGGCATGTTGACATGTTTATTTGAGTAGAAGTTAGTCGCAATTGAAATTATGCCGAAAATACTTACTCCTCCCGTACTCCAGAGGAGGTGGACAAAAAAACGGGTAACCCGTGGACCGTGGACAGGCGAAAAATCCTTGAGAAATAAACATCGCGATTAGTTAGATAAATCGTGAGTTGTTATCATGTCGTCGTCGCCAAGTCGTGGATATCTGCGGCGCGAAACGACGACGACGGAGTTGACAGCGGCCAGGGCGCCGAGAGGACACGCATGTTTCGACCCGACTCCAATTCCTCCAACAGCGTGGGGACTGGGGGGGAGAGGAGTGCAAACGGCTACTATCTCGAAAGCGTCAGGATGGTTGACGCCTGGCTGCTGCTGTTGATGGTGCTAACCGAGACTTGCGATTTATCTGCCGGACCGTGTTCTTCAGCACGTTGTATTTGCGCACTTGGGAACTGACCAGCAGCGGTGCGGGGTTCTGGAGAAAAGTGCGTGATGAAGAGGACGGGTTTGGAGGAGGACACGATGGAATGCAACTACGCATTTCTATTAGACGGATTGCAAGTGGTCGTAATTGAAATGTCGTACGCGATTTTCATGGGTGTTTGTTGAAAAAAAAAAGTTCATTTTATGAACATATCACTTGATAACTAACTTGTTTGGGTTGATTTACGAATTCCTATCAGTAACCTCACAACAATCCAACCAACGGATTGTCTCTCATTTTTCTTTTGTCAAAATGCAAACTTTGTTGCAGAGTCCCCCTAACTTTAACTAAACTAGCTTCATCCATTATCTCTACCAAATAGCAAAGAAAAAAAAATTCTCAGAATAGGCCGCAGAATAATGGCAACCTCTATCGGCCGTTGGTCACCTCGGCGTAACCTCTCCGAGCGATAGAGAGTCCCAGCCGGTCAGTCATCCGTCGAAAATAATTTTAAATATCAATTAAGCTAACATTTATTAAGATTTAAGCGACAAATCCATTCTGGTTTGACCAGTCGTCGTCCCGTTGAAGAATACCAGCTCCCCCCGAGTCAAGGTGTACTTTCTATTCTTTTGTAGCAGCAAATCTCGTCAGCATTTAATACCTTGACCGTCATCAAAGGAAAGAATGGCTGAAACAATGACCATCGAAAGGCAACAGACACACAGAGGGGACATCCTTCCCTCTTTAAGAAAGGATACACAATTAGAGGCAGGAGGCGAAAAAAAAATGAAGAGCATAAACAAACAAAAGGACGAGCCTTGAACACACCTTGAACGGTGGTGACCTGGCACAATCTTTCCCGTCCCGTTCGGGACGGTTCATCATCTGCTTCTGCGATGGGACACTTTGAACGGCAAGCAAACAGGAAGTTCTTCGAAAATCTTATTAACATGTAAGAAATATGCATCGGCAAAAGTTCCCACATGAAGTACCACCCCTCGGAAGGCAGGCCGTCATCGGTGTCTTCGATTTTGGAAGAAAAAGAACCCAAAATTATGCCGCGAAAAAGACGGTTGCGATGTCCCAAGGCAAGAACTGATGAATCACTTTCAATATTGAGGTGCATATCTCAACGGATTACGAAGATATCTGTCAGGTCTAGCAAATTTCTGGAGATGTTAGACAGCCCTTTCCGATTTGCTACTTACTTCACAAAACTATCAAACCCTGTCCCAGTATTCGTCACAGTTGGTTCAGTTTTTGATTTGGGGTTTTGGAGCATACATAAAATATTACTTTTAGAGTAGAGTATCTTACTTCAAAGTGAGACAGCCAAAAAGTCTTGTCTTTGAATTCAATAGTCAAAAATGTATCCCGGTTAAAATCAGAAACTCTTGGAAGAAATTGTTCCAAAAAGTTTAACAGTTTAATAACAAAAAATGGCAGAGTTTTTAAACTATTTTTTTTTTCAAATAAAAAATACGTTTATTTAAAAAAAAAGTAAGCCTTCAAATCGGGCTTCCAATTTCACATAAAAGTCTATTTGACGTATTTCAAAATCATCACCATTTCTGGCTGCAAGTTATTGAAGAACACGTTTTTTTTCTAACGTTCAAAAATAAAAAGGGTAGTATCACCTGTCCATCACGAGATATCGAAAAATGGATCTTGGATTCGTGATTAGGGACCAATATTACCCCTAACAGCAAACTTTCACGGAAAACATAGCTGGGTCGGGGCAACTTTTTCCGATTACATATGAGTTGGCCGAAAATTTTAAATTTGAGAAATATTAAATCTCGAAAATCTTTTAATCAAACTTCCCCATTTTTAGATATGTCCAAAACCACTTTTTAATTTTGTCAAATTGTCTCGCCCGTGTAGACCAATCGGACCGTGCACTGGACTCACAATCCAGAGGTTGCTGGTTCGAATCCCACGGCGGGCACTCTAACTTCTAAATGTAAATATGGCGGATACTCGCATTTGCCCCGTGGCGTACTCAGACACTTACAAGCCCAGGGTGGCGAAGCCCTTATAGTTTAACTAGTGTTTAGTACTAGAGCAGTTCTCTACGGAATCGGTATTTTTTCTTTAATTTTAATTTTTGTATTTTTTAATCCGGCTGAAACTTTTTTGGTGCCTTCGGTATGCCCAAAGAAGCCATTTTGCATCATTAGTTTGTCCATATAATTTTCCATACAAATTTGGCAGCTGGCTATACAAAAAGGATGTATGAGAATTCGAAAATCTGTATCTTTTGAAGGAATTTTTAGATCGATTTGGTGTCTTCGGCAAAGTTTTAGGTATGGATATGGACTACACTGAAAAAAAAGATACACGGTAAAAAAATTGATGATTTTTTATTTAACTTTTTATCACTAAAACTTGATTTGCAAAAAAACACTATTTTTTTATATGTTTTAGAGGATATCAAATGCCAATTTTTCAGAAATTTTCAGGTTGTGCAAAAAATCATTGAGCGAGTTATAAATTTTTGAATCAATACTGATTTTTTTCAAATAATCGAAATATTGGTCGCAAAAATTTGTCAACTTCATTTTTCGATGTAAAATCAAATTTGCAATCAAAAAGTACTATAGTGAAATTTTGATAAAGTGCACCGTTTTCAAGTTAAAGCCATTTTTAGGTGACTTTTTTGAAAATAGTCGCAGTTTTTAATTTTTAAAATTAGTGCACATGTTTGCAAAACTTTAGAAAAAATATTTTTGAAAAGCTGAGAAAATTCTCTATATGTTGCTTCTTCGGACTTTGTTGATACGACCTTTAGTTGCTGAGATATTGCAATGCAAAGGTTTAAAAACAGGAAAATTGATGTTTTCTAAGTCTCACCCAAACAACCCACCATTTTTCAATTTCGATATCTCAGCAACTAATGGTCCGATTTTCAATGTTAAAATATGAAACATTTGTGAAATTTTCCGATCTTTTCGAAAACAATATTTTCAAAATTTAAAATCAAGACTAACATTTCAAAAGGGCCAAACATTCAATATTACGCCCTTTTAAAATGTTAGTCTTGATTTGAAATTTTTGAAAATATTGTTTTCGAAAAGATCGGAAAATTTCACACATGTTTCATATTTTAACATTGAAAATCGGACCATTAGTTGCTAAGATATCGAAATTGAAAAATGGTGGGTTGTTTGGGTGAGACTTAGAAAACATCTTTTTTCGTTTTTAAACCTTTGCATTGCAATATCTCAGCAACTAAAGGTCGTATCAACAAAGTCCGAAGAAGCACTAATTTTAAAAAATGAAAAACTGCGACTATTTTCAAAAAAGTCACCTAAATATGGATTTAATTTGAAAACGGTGCACTTTATCAAAATTTCACTAAAGTACTTCTTGATTGCAAATTTGATTTTACATCGAAAAATGAAGTTGAAAAATTTTTGCGACCAATATTTCGATTATTTGAAAAAATCAGTATTGATTCAAAAATTTATAACTCGCTCAATGATTTTTTGCACAACCTGAAAATTTCTGAAAAATTGGCATTTGATGTCCTCTAAATCATATCAAAAAATAAAAAAAATAAAAATAGTGTTTTTTTGCAAATCAAGTTTTAGTGACAAAAAGTTAAATAAAAAATCACCAAAAAATTTTTTACCTTGTGTTATTTTTTTCCAGTTTAGTCCGTATCCATACCTACAACTTTGCCCAAGACACCAAATCGATCAAAAAATTCCTTCAAAAGATACAGATTTTTGAATTTTCATGCATCATTTTTGTATGGACAGCTGCCAAATTTGTATGGAAAATTATATGGACAAACTAATGATGCAAAATGGCTTCTTTGGGCATACCGAAGGCACAAAAAAAGTTTCAGTCGGATTAAAAAATACAAAAATTAAAATTGAAGAAAAAAGACCGATTTCGTAGAGAATTACTCATTTTAATTTTTATATATTGCATTTTTCACTCAATTTAACAGCTAACACCGTAAAAGTATAGTTCTGAATGTCCTTTAAAACTTTCCCGAAGAAAGTATGGTCCTATCTTGCTTCTGGAAAAAGATACAGAGTTTTTAAAAGAGGCATTTCAAAATAAGTGCTGAAAATTATATTTCTTGCCAACACTGCCAGTTCTTCGGTAGATATTTCGAAATCTTATTTTTTAACGTAATAAGGAAGCAACCTAGCAAAATGGTGTCTTACGAAAAGTTGTTGTATATGAATGCGGCTTTTATTAAAAATTATTGACATGCAGGGTGACACACCTACAGGGTGTCAACTTAGCCCTAACTTCTACTGATGACCTTTTAAAGCGTTGGTATCTTGGGAAAAGTTGTAAAGCTACTTATTCCAAGAAATTTTGACATAGTTGGAAGACAGGGTGGCACATATACAGGGTGTCAACCCATTTTTAGCTTTTAGTTAAGACCTTTGTGATCACTGTCGAAAAAGGGTACAAATCGCAAAATAGGCCTGCTACGCAAAAGGAGGTTTAGCAAAAATTCGTGAAAAGTCAGTTTTTCACATAAAATTTCCTGGGGAATCGATTGCACATGATTGGAAACACGGTAAAAAAGTTAAGATATTAGTTTGGCAACTTTCCCATCAGTTGTATTTTTTCTGTAAATTGCTCTATAAAATGAAAGGAAGCTTAATAATGGAATTTCTTCTGTAAAAATGTTCAGGACATTTTAGCAATCTCGACAAAATCGGTCGATTTCAACTATTTTTATTATTTTTATTTTTTGATTTGGCTCAAACTTTGTGGAGGTCTTCCCTATCACCAAAGAAGCCATTTTGTGTTACAGTGGACTCTCTGGCCGTCGATCTTCTCGATGCCAATATTTCTCCAGCTGTCAATAAATTTTTCAGTCCCTTCAAATAGATTGCTTTGATTTTTCGGTCTATAATTTGATAACTCCCGCTCTCGACGGTCCCTTCAATATCGACAACGAGAGAGTCCACTGTATTTGGTCAACCCGTACAAATATCCATACACTTTTGTTTTTCAAATATTAAAAAAATCTGTAACTGACCTCATTTTTTTTATGTAAAATTACATTTGCAAGATCGGAAACTGTTTTTAATCAGGCGCAATCGATTCCCCCGGAAATTTTATGTGAAAAACTGACTTTTCACGAATTTTTGTTCAACCTCCTTTTGCGTGGCAGGCCTGATTTACGATTTGTACCCTTTTTCGCCCACTGGTCTTAACTAGAAGCTAAAAATGGGTTGACACCCTGTAGATGTGCCACCCTGTCTTCCAACCATGTCAAAATTTCTTGGAATAAGTAGCTTAACACTCAAACGCTCGGGTAGTCATTTGACCCCTATTTTTTTTTAATCTCATAACTTTTGGTCAAATTGACCAATTTGGATGCTTCCGGTTGCAAAAGATCCAGATCTCGACCCTCCTATTTGGGGCTCGGGTCAATATAACAATAACTTTTTCACTGAACAATGCCGGAAATGATGCAAAACTTCAAGGCATCATCCTAATACACCATCCTGCAAAAATATTTGACATGGTTAAGTCCTACGGGGCACCGGAGCTGGTTCCAGTTGGGGACCAATCTACATCAGCTCAGTGAACCGTTTCCGGTTGGAACCTGTTCCGGTGTCCGAAGGTCTTGACCATGTCATGTATCTATGCAGGATGATGTATTAGGATGATGCCTTGAAGTTTTGCATCATTTCCGGCATTGTTCTGTGAAAAAGTTATTGTTATACTGACCCGAACCCCAAATAGGAGGGTCGAGGTACCCCAACGTAATCCGGAATATCTCCGGTAAAAAAGGACCATATTTGTCACCCATCTGACAGTTCAAAATATAGACAAATCAGGATCTTTTGCAACCGGAAGCATCCAATTTGGTCAATTCTACCAAAAGTTATGAGGTTTTTAAGAAAAAAATAGGGGTCAAATGAATACCTGAGCGTTTGAGTGTTAAGGTCAAACGACAGCAACCTTTTCCGCCATTTTTTTTATGCCTTGGTATTTCATTTCTCAAAAAAATAAATAGTAGGAGAAATTCAGGTATGCTTGGCATGTTAAGCACTAACTCCATCAAATTTGCCAATTGGGTCCTAAAATGAAGCTTAGATTGCTGATATTATTGTTTACAGCGATAAAGCTTATTTTTCTGAGTACAATGAACCTTTGTACGACCACAATGGATTTTTAAATCAATTTTGAAAAATTATCCTCGCGGTCCTTCTTGACAGAAAAGCTCCTACTTGACAGCTCGTTCCAAGGGGACCATAGTTGATCCATCGAAAAAATGTTGTCTTGTCAATATTTTTTTTGCATTAAAATGAAAAAAAAAGTGATCAGAAATGGTTTTTAATCGTGTTTTTTACCGTTGTACATAAAAATTTACATAGGTCTTTAGTACCCAATTCACGCGTTCAGTTAGGCCCACAGGCATGAATTAAAGCCAAAATCATAAAACACACAAAAAAAGCCAAACGGCCGCATGAAAGTCCGAAAAACAAATTGAATTTGGCGGAGGATCGAGGGTGAGAAATCGCCAAAACTTTCTTCGCTTTTACAACCATCCGCATCCGTTGCTGGCCTTCGCGCAATTCGATGGAGATGTTGAGGTTTTGCTGTTGTTTGTAAATAAATGTTTTTTTTTTTCATGAATTATTAAAAAAAACCAATAAATTATCATGGAAATGAAAAAAGTATACTTCAAGATCTCATCAACATTGTTGGTAGACAGTACCTTAAGAAATTTGAAATTTTAATTTTGAAGAAACCCTGAGCTCTCTACTGCTGGTCAGCAATGTCCTAGGCCAAACGACCCCATAACGGCACGCGTGACGGCCGCCACCGATTCTCGGCCAACACTGCAATATTTATGCGCGAATGACGGCGACTTTTGGTTTGTCGATGGAGACAGGACTTTACGAGGCGGGAGAGATTGGGCAAGTGATAATAAAAAACCACACAAATCAAATTTATTTTCTGCAATTCGTCGATATCACTTCGGCTTGCCTCTTTTTTTGTGTTTGTGGTGGAAGTTTTGTTGGTGAGCAGTGTTTAAAAAATGTTGAATAATATTTAAAATTTAATTTTTAAATAACTTTGAACATTTTTGTACACATTTGAAAATCTTCAAAGAAGTATTTTTAAGAAGATTTCTTCACAACACTGCATCCCTTCCACCGCAAAACAACGTCCTGGAAGTGGATTTTCTTCGCGTGTGTCACATCTTCGGTGGGCCAACGGCCGGCAAGGATGGCGATTTTTATGACGCCAGGACGCGGCCACGCCGCGAACGAGTCCTCCTGCGGTTGTACTTGGTCATGTGAAGTTCTGTGTCTCCGAGCTTTCGTTCTGCGCCAGGCCAGGCTTTTATGTGCAGATAGCTGCCGGGGTGCCCGCACTTTCGGGCTGGACTTTATTTGTTATTTTCGGGAAAGTTTGGAGAAAATGCGAAAAACAATAAAACCCGAAATTATTTATCCACTTTATGGGCAAAACAACGGCAGATCGGCCGCAGAAAACACCCATGATGAATGATGCCGGGAGAAATTCCGGCAACGACCACGAGATTACGAGTTGCGGTCAGTCAGTCGGTTGCCAAAATTACGCGCCGCCACGCGAGACCAAATAGTGCCGGCTGGTGAGGGTGGCTAGCTGCTGCAGGGATAATAAAATGTGTGCGATATTGGATCTCCGGGAAATGATCCGTCAGCAATTTGCATCGACAATTTTCTAGGACATTCTTGTCATCTTGTTGTTGCCTTCCTCGCTGAGAAGGCTAGAAAATTACTTGAAGAATGAAATTCTCAATTGGACCTCCTAGCCCCATTTTCAAGTCATCGCAGTTTGTGTGTCTTCATTTTACCGTTTTTGAGCGCAGCGCGTCGGAAAACCTTGATTTTATTTACAAAAAATAAATAAATCATAAATCGGAATCCTATTAGTGAACTATTCCAACTTCTCTTCTGTCAAGCCAACTAAAAAGTGACCAACCACCGGGGGTTGAGTGTAAATGGCTAGATTTTTAAAACTCCGAACTCGGTCGGACCCGAATGACTCTTGAGTTAAGTGGTCCTTAAACGCAAATAAATAAATAAAAACTCCAAACTATTATTCCAACTAATCACTTCTCATTTGCGTTGAAGTGAGCTCAAATTGGCGCGAAGTTATGGTTTTAAAAAAAAAATGGTGGTCTTACTAACATGGCGTAGGTCATCATAGTGACCAAACCAAAAATAAAGTTCTAATCGATTAGGCAAAAGAACCCAAAATGCCAAAATGAAGCACATTTTTTTGTTTAACTTTCATGTGGAACTGTTGAAAATGTATTTTAATCATAAATCCATTTGAAGTTTAGAAATTTTCTTTAGAGCTAAAAATTTATAAACTATCTTATGGTTATTGTTTTTCAATAAAACATCAGTTAAAGTAACCATAACGAGATTTTTAAGAGCGAGTCCACGAGCAAAGCATACCCATCTCACATCCACCTCACCAATCTCCCTGAAATTTTCAGGGGTTGTTTGTACATATAAAACTAGCATCTGGCCAAAATATGAGCACTCTAAATCAACGGGAAGTGGGGCACATCGGGACACAAAGTTTGAAGGTTCAAAAACGTCAAAAATCTTAAAAAAGCTATAACTCAGGCAAAATTCAATTTATTTTCAAAATTCAAGATGCATCTGAAAGGGCTTAAAAAATGCAACAAAATGCAGTATAGAGCATCCCAATTGGTTAAATCTAAAGGGAGTTATTGGCATTTTAGTGAAAAAATAGCATAATTTTCAAACTCAAATAAAAAAGTGTTCCATCCAGATATCAACTCGGTTCTACCTGCAGCTTGTAGGGGACGTCTGGGACTACCATCTGAAACTGAGAACGCTTTGGGTAAGGCAGTTTAACATATTAAATAGACACTTTTACTTTTAGTGAATTTTTTGGTTGTACATTTTTGCTCGGGGGACCCCTTAGATCAAATTTCCCGGTGATAATTTTATCATATTCGTGTTCCTGAGACAATTTCACAATAGAAACATGCATAAAAATGTTTATTTTCATCAATTTTAACTCTTTAAAAAATAAAAGTTAAACAAAATCTTCGATTCACAATTATTGAAAATCAAGTTCGTTTCCAAGGATACTAGATGACACCAGAAAAAAAGCAGCTTCTTAATTTTTTATAACTTTCATTTTTTAAAGGGTTAAAATTGATGAAAATAAACATTTTTATGCAAGTTTCTTTTGTGAAATTGTCTCAGGAACACGAATATGATAAAATTATCACCGGGAAATTTGATCTAAGGGGTCCCCCGAGCAAAAATGTACAACCAAAAAATTCACTAAAAGTAAAAGTGTCTATTTAATATGTTAAACTGCCTTACCCAAAGCGTTCTCAGTTTCAGATGGTAGTCCCAGACGTCCCCTACAAGCTGCAGGTAGAACCGAGTTGATATCTGGATGGAACACTTTTTTATTTGAGTTTGAAAATTATGCTATTTTTTCACTAAAATACCAATAACTCCCTTTAGATTTAACCAATTGGAATGCTCTATACTGCATTTTGTTGCATTTTTTAAGCCCTTTCAGATGCATCTTGAATTTTGAAAATAAATTGAATTTTGCCTGAGTTATAGCTTTTTTAAGATTTTTGACGTTTTTGAACCTTCAAACTTTGTGTCCCGATTTGCCCCACTTCCCGTTGATCTAGAGTGCTCATATTTTAGCCAGATGCTAGTTTTATATGTACAAACAACCCCTGAAAATTTCAGGCAGATTGGTGAGGTCCAAACGACATCCCATACAAAGGGGTATGCCCTGTTCGTGGACTCGCTCTTAATTATTTTGTGGTATTCTTTACAAATGTTTAAAAGCTTCCAGAATCTGTAAATGCAAGATCATTTCTAAAGCCTGGTAAGACTCAAAACTGTAATGTATTATTTTTTAACAATCCAATATTTTCACTGAATGATTTGTCTTGTCCTTTTTGGTCGTAGTAGACATACACCGGTTGTTATATTTGTGGCCAAAAGTTATTAACACCTAAACTCCCATCCATAAAATTATCCCGCGGACTACCAAGCAAGCGAAAAAAGGTGGAACTCCAACTTTGAACAGCTATATCTCGGCTCCCTGTGGACGGATTTTCGATATCTAAACAGCAAAAGATGCGGACAGATCTCTAGATAATTGCTTTTTTGAAAAGTCAAAAATAGAGGCATTTACCCTAAGTTATTCCCGAAACCATCGGAACAACTTTTTTTCAGCCTTCTTTTTACTACATGTTTTACATGCAGTTATAAATATTCAATGATAATCTATGTCAAATCCATGCCAGATTGATAGATAATGCTCATTTATTATACTCAAGACCATTTTTGGTCCAATGTGATTACTTTGGAACCGGTCCCAGGTACTCCGGTGAAACCCGGATTAAGCTCTATTGTGGAGCATTATTGGGAATATTTTGTTCAAGGCAACATGCATATCAAAATTAATAATTTTGAAAATCAAGTTCATTGGTGATTCCCAAAACCACTTTTGGACTGATCTGGCCACTTTGGGACCGGTTCCCGGTACTCCGGTGAAACCCGGAATAAGACAAATTACGGGATTATTTCTGAATAATTTTTGAAAAAGCAATATAAATGTCAAAGATTATCATTTGCAAACTCAAACTCATCCATGATCACCAAAACCATTTTTGGACCAATCTGGCCACTTTGGGACCGATTCCCGGTACCCGGTGAAAACCGGAATATGACAAATTACGGGATTATTGCAGGACAATTTTTGACAAGGCAATATGGATGTCAAAGTTCATCATGTTTAAAATTTAGCTCATCCATGATACCCAATTCCTCTTTTGGACCGATCTGGTCACTTTGGAACCGGTTCCCGGTATATTTTATTTATTTATTTATTTATTTATTCAATTAAGTAACGTAAGACTTCATGTCTTTTAAAATGTTACAATGTTTCAAA
Organism: Culex pipiens pallens; assembly: GCF_016801865.2. Lineage (NCBI taxonomy): Eukaryota > Metazoa > Arthropoda > Insecta > Diptera > Culicidae > Culex > Culex pipiens. The sequence goes on along the minus strand of NC_068937.1, from coordinate 98,668,278 downwards.
CTGAGTGAGGTGGTTTTTGTTTAAGCTTCTTGCTAATTTTGTGTTGCTCTCATTCCCTAACTAATTAGTCTAAACGATTGAGTTCTTCTAATAAACTCTGCTTAAAACTCACAATAGTGGTACACGATTTGGTAGATACTGGTAATGAATTCCAGAAGACAATGCCTCTTGCAAACATTGACTGACTATAATAAGAAGAATTAAAATGAGGTAACAAGTAGTTTAATGTGCGCGTTTGTCGAAAAGGTCTTAATTTAGATAACAAATAATTAGGTTTTTTAGTGAATATTATTTTCTGTATTGTACAACATGATCTGAATCGATAGAACTGGGCAAAAGGACAACCAATTAGTGATTTTTGCAAGTGGGTAACCCTGGAGTAACGAGACAAATTGTAGACATATCTGATGCATGCATTAAGTGCGATACGAAGTTTGTTGATAGCTGCGGCCGAAGCATTAGTATATACAAAATCTCCATAAATGAAATGAGGAAATATTAAGGTCTTAAAAAGCCTTGTTTTCGTGGCAGAGTCAAAATGTCTAGTAACTAAGTTAAGGCGTTTTAGCACTCCAAAGATTTTACCACATTGACTGTTTATGTGGGCATCCCAATCTAAATCAGATGTAAAGATAACACCTAAATTGTTAACTCTATTTACAAATTCGACCTGTTCGTTTCCAAAAAGTAAAGCAGGACAAACAATAGAAGATCGCAATTTGCTAAAAATTATTGCTTTAGTTTTGGACTGATTAATTGGCAAAAGGTTGTGTTGAGACCACTTGTAAATATTTAAGAGATCTATGTTTATTTTATTTCTAATAACAGACAAATCAAAAACGGAATCAGAACAAAAATAAATCTGAACATCATCAGCAAACAAATGGATTGAGCAATGTTCTAAAACTAAGGGTAAATTATTGATAAAAAGAGAAAATAGTAACGGTCCTAAAATGGAACCCTGAGGAACACCAGATCCAATATTTTGAAAAGTTGATAATATCCCATTACAAAAGACAGCTTGACTGCGATGTATAAGGTAAGATTCAATAAGTTTTGCAGCTGACTCAGAAAAGAGAAAATCAGAACGAAGTTTGTTTACAAGTTTTCGATGTGATACCCGATCGAACGCCTTAGCAAAGTCTATTAATAACAGAATTGCAATTCCTTTTTTATCTAAAGTTAAAGCGATATCGTCATGGACTTTCAGCAAGGCTGTTTCTGTGCTATGATTTTTACGAAAACCAGATTGATACGGATGCAGTAGGTTCAAATCGTTGATGAATGAAGAAATTTGAGTGTTAATAAGTTTCTCAAAAACTTTTGAGAGTGCACTCAATATACTAATTGGTGGAAGGTTAGCAATTGCAGAGGAATTACCTTTTTTCTTAATAGGTATCACTTTAACGGTTTTCCAGCCCTGGGGATAGATAGAGGTCTTAATGATGCTATGAAAGAGGTGTTTAATCAGCGGTAAAATTAGTGGAAGCATAATTTGTATAAATTTGATCGGAACACCGTCTAGGCCAAAAGCGTTGGATTTTATTGAAAAAAACCGAATTAATAATTTCATAATCAAGAAAAGGTTTGAAGGTAAAACCATTTGGACAGGCTGCAAAAGTGGGTATCGTTGAATCATCCATGGTAAAATTAGAAACGAAATAGTCATTAATTTGCTCACTAGAGATATCAATACTATTACTACATCGATTATCATCTTTGAGTCCTAGTTTTTTAACGTTATTCCATAGTTGTTTGCTTGGAAGATTTGTGTTGAATTTCTTTCTATCATGAGTTGATTTTGCTTTTCTTATCAAAAAATTGGTACGATTTCTAAGAATTTTATAATTCACTTTATCACTATCAAGTTTAGAGGATTTCCAAGTTCGATAGGCAAGATCTCTGTTCAACATGGCTCTTTCAATATCAGAATTGAACCAACAATTTTCATGTTTTATACGCATTGACTTTAATGGAACAAAACCGATCATGAAGATATGTTAAGTTTCTCATAAAAAAATCTAAAAGAACATTAGGATTGTCAATACTATAAAAGTCACCCCAGGCAAAGTCATAAAACGCATTTTGGAGTTCAGCAAAAAAACTCCGGTGAAACCTTGATTACGCTCTATTGTTGAGCATTTTTGGGATTTTTGGTAGCAACATGCATATAAAAATTCATCATTTTCAAAATAAAGTTCAGTGGTGATTTCCAAGACCATTTTTGGACCAATCTGGCCTCTTTGGAATCGGTTCCAGGTTCTCCGGTGAAACCCGGATTACGCTCTATTGTTGAGCATTATTGGGAATATTTTGGTCAAGGCAACATGCTTATCAAATTTCATAATTTTCAAAATCAAGCTCATTCGTGATTCTCAAGACCATTACTCTACCAATCTGGCCACTTCAGAACCGGTTTCCAGTTCTCTATTGAAACCCGGATTATGACAAATTACGGGATTATTCCAATTTTATAGAGCAATTTTTGATCAGCCAATTTGAGTGTACAAGTTCATCATATTTCATGTTGACATCCACATTGGCTAGTAATTTTTTTTTTTTGCTGAAAGAGCACCTTTATTTGAAAAAAAAATCTTATTTTTGCCGCAGTCTTCTTCCAAAATGGCCTTATCGAAAAAAAAAAAATTTCATTCATGGTTGAGATTGATCTTAAAATCAATACATTTTGACATCCATATTGTTCTGTCAAAAATTATTCAGAAATAATCCCGTAATTTGCCATATTCCGGGTTTCACCGGAGTACCGAGAATCGGTCCCATAGTGGCCAGATTGGTCCAAAAGTGGTTTTGGGGTTCATGGATGAGCGTGATTTTGCAAATGATGATCTTTGACATCCATATTGCCCTGTCAAAAATTGTCCTCCAATAATCTCGTAATTTGCCATATTCCGGGTTTCACCGGAGTACCGGGAACCGGTCCCAAAGTGGCCAGATTGGTCCAAAAATTGACTTGGAAATCACCAATGAGCTTGATTTTGAAAATTATTAATTTTGATATGCATGTTGCCTTGACCAAAATATTCCCAATAATGCTCCACAATAGAGCGTAATCCGGGTTTCACCGGAGTATCTGGGACCGGTTCCAAAGTGGCCACATTGGACCAAAAATGGTCTTGAGTATAATAAATGAGCATTATCTATCATTCTGGCATGGATTTGACATAGATTATCATTGAATATTTATAACTGCATGTAAAACATGTAGTAAAAAGAGGGCTGAAAAAAAGTTGCTCCGATGGTTTCGGGAATAACTTAGGGTAAATGCCTCTATTTTTGCTGTTTAGATATCGAAAATCCGTCCACAGGGAGCCGAGATATAGCTGTTCAAAGTTGGAGTTCCACTTTTTCTCGAGCATGGGAGTTTAGGTGTTAAACAAGCTTAAAATGTGATATTCATTCAACGGAACAAAGCAGCATTTCGTCGATTTCGTGATAACTTGTCGCACGTGCATTTTGGGCAAAATTAAGTCAAGAACGCTATTTGGTTAAGAACGCCACCGCTCGAAATGGCTCACCTTTATAGCTTCACAGATCCCCGTAAGGTTTGAGATTTTTCCGCAACATGAAGATTACAAATTCAATACGTACGGAATGCCACAAAATCATACGGACCATGATAGAGAAATGTTCAAAGTATTTCAAGAAAAAGTTTTCCTAAAATTTTGAAAGGTTTAAATAGTAAGTTAACTATCACTAAGAAAATGTTTATGAATAGCATTATTTTAATATTGAGCAATTCTCTACGAATTCGGTCTTTTTTCTTCAATTTTATTTTTTTATTTTTAATCCGGCTGAAACTTTTTTGGTGCCTTCGGTATGCCCAAAAAAGCCATTTTGCATCATTAGTTTGTCCATTTAATTTTCCATACAGATTTGGCATCTTTTTGGTGATTTTTTATTTAAATTTTCGTCACTAAAACTAAATTTGCAAAAAAACACTATTTTTATTTTTTTTAATTTGATTTAGTGGACCTCAAATGCCAACTTTTCAGAGATTACCAGGTTGTGCAAAAAATCTTTAACCAAGTTATGATTTTTTAAATCAATACTGATTTTTTTCAAAAAATCGATTTAAAAAATTTTAACTTCATTTTTCGATGTAAAATCAAATCAAATCAAAATGTACTTTAGTGAAATTTTGATAAAGTGCACCGTTTTCAAGTTAAATTCATTTTTAGGTGACTTTCTTGAAAATAGTCACAGTTTTTCATTTTTTTTAAATTAGTGCACCATGTTTGCCCAAATATTTTTGAAAAGCTGAGAAAATTCTCTGTATTTTGCTTTTTTAAACTTTGTTGATACGACCCTTAGTTGCTGAGATATTGCCATGCAAAATTGTTGTAAAAAGAGGAAAATTGATGTTTTCTAAGTCTCACCCAAAAAACCCATCATTTTCTAATGTCGATATCTCAGCAACTAATGGTCTGATTTTCAAATGTTAAAATATAAAGCATTCGTGAATCCGATCTTTTCGAAAAAAATATTTTCAAACTTTTTAAACCAAGACTAACATTTGTAAAGGGCGTAATATTGAATGTTTGGCCCTTTTGAAATTTTAGTCTTGGTTTGAAATTTTTGGAAATATTTTTTTCGAAAAGATCGGAAAATTTCACGAATGTTTCATATTTAAACATTGAAAATCGGACCATTAGTTGCTGAGATATCGACATTAGAAAATGGTGGGTTGTTTGGGTGAGACTTAGAAAACATCAATTTTCCTGTTTTTAAACCTTTGCATGGCAATATCTCAGCAACTAAGGGTCGTATCAACAAAGAGTCACCTAAAAAATGGATTTAACTTGAAAACGGTGCACTTTATCAACATTTCACTATTGTACTTTTTGATTGCAAATTTCATTTTACATCGAAAAATGAAGTTGAAAAATTTTTGCCACCAATATTTCGATTTTTTGAAAAAAACAGTATTGATTAGAAATTTCATAACTCGGTCAAAGATTTTTTGCACAACCTGGAAATATCTGAAAAGTTGACATTTAATGTCCTCTAAAACATATCAGAAAATGAAAAAAAAAAATAGTGTTTTTTTTTTGCAAATCAAGTTTTAGTGACAAAAATTTAAATAAAAAATTACCGAAATTTTTTTTACCGTGTATCATTTTTTTCCAGTGTAATCCGTAATCATACCTACAACTTTGCCGAAGACACCAAATCGATCAAAACATTCCTTAAAAATATACAGATTTTTGAATTTTCATGCTTCATTTTTGTATGGACAACTGCCGAATCTGTATGGAAAATAATATGGACAAACTAATGATGCAAAATGGCTTCTTTGGGCATACCGAAGGCACCAAAGTTTCAGTCGGATTTAAAAATACAAAAAAAAACGAATGACCGAAATCTGAGAGAATTGCTCACATGTAGAAGCCCGCCTGCTGTAAATATTTTTAATTATAACTCGGGAATCGACAACCAAATTCAACCAAGCTTCAGGACAATGCACGGAATGATCGGCCAAACAAAACGTGTATGCTATTGTTTACATTGCGTGCTTTCGTTTTTGTTTATTCAAGGTCAAACATTAGAGCTAGTTTTTCTTAGAACGTCAAAAAGCGACGTGCGACAAGTTAGCAGGACAATAAAACAAATGTTTATGTCAGAGTCAGATCAAGGTACAAATCGAAAATGAAAAAGCAAGCCAAAACCCTTTTTCAATGGCATTGCAACTTTGCTCTTCCACGAAACCGAACGAGCTTCTAGTTCCGTGCAAAGTAACCGCATAAGCTACGCAAACATCGCATAAGTGCCGCCAGCCTAAAGCGCGACATTCTACAAAGTCAACAATCGCGCAAAAAGTGGGCTTAGGGATGGTCTTAAATTTAGGAAAAGGTTTCGCTCGGTGATTTGTGATTTTAATCGTTTTTCAGGGCTCTGGACAAAAATACAAGTTTTCGGAATTTTTCTGGGACATCTTCAGTTTTGAAAGCTAACCACCAGCTAAGGCTGGATGAACGCGCGAAATGGGTGTTGTTTCCGGCAGCATCTCTCGTATGCTCGATGTGCACCATAACGTTGGCGAGCAGATCCAAATCCACTTGGGAGACCACCGCCATGGCCCGAAAGGCGACATCCTCGCAGACCGCGACTAGACATCGTCGCGGTGGCGACTTTGGACTGCCATTCAACGGTCTGACTTGTGCGAGGTCTTCGTTAACTTTGCCGAGCTATTACATTCGAGTTTTTATAATTCTAAACTAATTGAAAGTGCAAAAACATTTTCTTGCAAAAAACTATTTCAATCTTTTGATTTAATCAAAATATTCCTAATTAATTGGAACAATTTTGGAATCAAAGAATGACCTGCTACCCTGAACCTTTCCCTCCATCGCAATTCAACCGTCAAAATCAAGCGTGGGAATTCACGGCAAAAAAGCCCTCAACCATCATCGCGGAAGGATACTTTCCCAAATTTCATTACACCCAAATTAAAAAGGGCTCTCGTAAATCTCTCGCGGCGTGCTCGTGTTTGACTAAACACAGCGTTTAAATAGGATTATTTGCATATTACACCCCGTTTCCTTCCTTTTTTTTTTTGGCAAACGATTCTTTTTTGCTCCTCCTCACCACCTCACCACGATATCATTTTCACTCAAACGCGCGAGCAGATTTGATTTCGGTGAGGTTGGTCTGCCACGAGATGCTAATTTCGGTACAAATTTTCACACCCTCCGTCCACTTTTTCCCACGTCCCCCAAAGGAACGCAGCTTGGAGAGGGTAACTTTCCCCGGACTAACACTTTCCCTTTGCTGGCGGTTGATGGGCAAATTTCGCGCCAGATTTGAGCCAGCAAGGATCCGTTTCAAACGCTGCCACTCATTTTCGCACTCGCTGAGTTGCGAGGGGTTCAACGAGTGATAAGCTCAGTGGCTCAAAAGGCTTTTTTGACGAACTTAGTTGGTTAGAGCTAAAAGTAAGAATTTTCGTGCTTTGACATGTTCGACAACAATGTTCAGCGTTGGCATGGCCAACTTTTGGTGAAATTTGTTTTTTTAAATACACATCACAGCAGGCTATGGCATTTTTAACTTTTGACAGTTAAGATTCAGAGCTTTGATGTCTTCGGCAAAGTTACAGGTCAAAAAAAATTCCTTATAGGACTTATTGGTAGAGGGTGACGAGCGGGAATTCCCGGGAAAAAAATCCCGGGAAATCGATCATTTTTGGACCTCTCGATTCCCGGGAAATTTGGTCGAGACTACCGGGAAATTTTATTCTTATAAACAGGGCTGGGGAGTCGGGTCATGTTTCAAACGACTCCGACTCCGACTCCGGCTTTCTGAGATTAGCCAACTTCAACTCCGACTCCGGCTCCGGTTTTCAGCTCGAACCGACTCCGAATACGACTCCGACTCCAGCTTTCAACAAATGGTTAGCTCCGACTCCAACTCCGACTCCACCTATTTTTAAATGTTTCAAAAGTTAGTTAACTATTATTTTGGAAACATTGATAAATAGGATTATTTAAATACTTTCTAAATGTCATGTTTTTCTCAAGGAAAATAAGTTCGAATCACAAAACTGAAAAAAGTTTCCAGGTAACAAGTTTTAAACATTATTGAAACAGAAATCAAAAAATATCTCCAGTTTTGAAGGTATTTTCAGAAGAACAATTCAGAAATATGGACCTAAATTTTACCGACGATTAATGATTTTTTTCCGATCTTTTCGGAATTTTTTTTATGAATACTGACATTTTAAAAGGGCCAAACATTCAATATTTTTAGAAATGGACAATCATGGACTATTTTAAAAAGTAAAAAACCCGGAATTTTTCGTACAAAATTTAACTTTGAATGGATATATATATATATATATTTTTTTTATAAGGCTTTCTAGGCCCAGTGAAAAAAAAATATTTTAACCCAAAAATGATGAACTCCTCGTCACAGTGTCCTGATGCAAACAATGATCGAGCTCGAGCTGTCCCAGCCCTGCGAAGTATGTTGGCTGACATATCGGGCGGTCAGTCAATAAAACTAGCTAGAAGTCGCTTGAAAAAAACCTTTGCTAGAAAGAGATAGGAAACCTGATGCAAACAAACGTCCAGCTGTCTTGTAAACATACTTTGAATGTGTTGGTTATTTTCTGACTAGAAAGCCTTATACTTAATCGAAAAATGTGTTAAGTACTTTTCGATTGCAAATTCGTTTTTTTTTTGTTAAAAAAATTAACCAAATTTTTTACCGTGTACCTATTTTTATTAATAGTTCTCATCAATACCTACAAATTTGCTGAAGACACCAAATCAATCAAAAAAATCCTTGAAAAGTAACAGATTTTCGAATATTTACGTACCTTTTTTATATGAACACCTACCAAAATTGTATGGAGATTAGTATTAGTGAATCGAGGACACAAAATGGCTTCTTTGGTGATAGGAAATTCCCCCATAAAGTTTGAGCCAAATATAGCAAAAAAAAACAAAAATCAAAAAGATTGAAATCGGCCGATTTCGTAGAGAATTGCTCATCTGATAAATCTTTTTTTTTAAATGGCAACGCAATGCATGCGTCTTCAAAAACAATTAAAAAAAAAAAGTTTTGTGAACAATAAAAAAAACATATTTTTTGTTGAATTTTAAATAACTCCGACTCCGGCTCCGAGTTATCAGAAATATTCGGCTCCGACTCCGACTCCGACTCCAGTTCATAAAATGTAGCCGACTCCGACTCCAGCTGTTCGAGTTTTCGACGACTCCAACTCCGACTCCGACTCCAGGTCCCCAAAAAGACCCGACTCCACCGACTCCGGTTCCGACTCCAACTACGACTCCACAGCCCTGCTTATAAATATGAAAGCAAAGCCAAATTATATAAACTAATCAGAAAAACATTTGAAAAAATCGAAATTGTTCAGAACATTGAGTGTTCAATGATCGAGATTCAAATTCGAATAAACCAATGCTTCTATAATATTCTTGTTCAGAAAGTGTAAATTTTACCTTGTCAAAAATTCCAATAACTATAATTGAGTGCAGCCAAAAGTTACTTTAAAGCATACTTAGCAGGTAAACCCCAGAAATGAAAAACTCAAGTTTTTTTTAAATATTATTTCTTTTTATCATTTCTAAGAGGGAAAACCCTTTTCAGGATAATTTCAATTTCCATATCATCTCTCGAGCGTAGCGAACCTTCCAATTTTGTTTTTTTTTTAATTCTAAGTAAATTAATTTCGCTGTATCAATGTAATTTTGGTTCTGATGTCGATAGTAGTTTTGGGTTTTGCATCAACCTCAATATTAAATTACATTGTGGAAAATAACTCTGCAACTCTTTGTAAAGTTCAGGTCCGCTAATTGTTAAAATTCTGGTTTTCCGGATAACTGTTAATATTTCTTCATTTAATATTTTCCAGGTAAATATTTCTTTATTTAATAATTACAGTTGACCCAAGATGGAAAAACAATTTTAAATTGTTGTTTTGAGTCGTTATTTATCATATTGCAAAAATAAAGATACCGTAAACTGGGGTGACTTTGATAGCCCGGGGTGGCATTGATAGAAATTTGATTTGGCCACTAATTTTGATACACACAATTTAACAGTTACATTTTTGCATATATGTTCGATTATAAGCTATCCCTTAAAGATTACATACTCAAAATTCTCAAAAATGTTCAGATATTAATTTGACGGGCATTTGAAAAACCTATCAAAGTCACCCCAGTTTACGGTACTGTGAAATTATACATTAGCTAATTTTAATTTTTTTAAAATCTAATAACAAGTTCATGCAAAAAGCTTCAGAATTCAGAAAAAAATACATCAAAATGTAGAACTGTGAACTATAAAACGAGGCTACTTAAATTAACGTTTCATTGAATAAGTTTGAAAAATTGTAACTGAATTGGTTGAAAAGTAACAAATTTATTACATTTGTGTTAAATTATTGGCACTATTGCAAAGCTAAAAAAAACTCCCGGGTCCCGGGAATTCCCGGTAAATAGCAAAATACAACTCTCGATTCCCGGGAAATTAAAAATCTCGAGAATCGTCACTCTCTACTTATTGGACTTAAATTTTCCTTAAAAATTTGGCCTTTTTTGGAAAAAAAAATTATTTGCCCCTGGAATTTTTGGGCCGAAAATTTTGTTTATTGGACCTTTTTTTAAAAAATAAAACTTAAGAATTCCACCTTAGTTTATGACGTCAAACCGTTGTAATGACTCGGCAGAATGTGTCTAATATTTTGAAATTCAAACATATTTTTTTTCGCCAAACAACCTAAACTCGTCGTACCCCTCGTTTCTCTCGCCAAAAGTGAGGCGCGAGCCCATTTCACCAACCCCCCTCCCTTCCTCTTCATCCCTTATCACATTTGGAGCCTAACATTTCAAAAGGGCACATAACTTTTGTAAACAATAGTGTATCCCTTTCACTCAAATGACAGTTTACATAAGGTGTGAAAGGGACACACTCTTGTTTACAAAAGTTATGTGCCCTAATGAAATGGCAAGCACGATTTCTGCTTTCACTCTGAAAACATCCCTTTCCTTCCCTTTCCATCATCCTCCGTCGCGGACTGAAAAAGGGGGCAAATTTGCAATCACCGCAACGCGACTTGGTTCGCGGCTCTTTAAACTCTGGGTGAGTGTGTTTGTGTGTGATGTTTTGACTAATTTATTCATAACTCTCTGGCGGCGTGTTCGTACGCAAATATGTGCGTGTGTGTGACTGTGTACACATTTAAGTTTAATTTTCACACTCAATTATTGCAACAGGAAACATGATTGCTGGCAGCTTTCGGTAATTGTAATTGAGCCGTTTTGCGACGGAGGCTGGAAAAGGGGTGGTTCGGGAATGATTTTTGATTCATGAACTGATTTGGTGGAATTTGCAGCTTGAAGAGGATGAGAAAATTTGCATGAAAGGGAAGATATCAAAATTGTATAAAGGTAATTCTCTACCAACTCACACGAAATCGGGAAAAAATGCCCCTATCCCTCTTCGATTTGCGTGAAACTTTGTCCTAAGGGGTAACTTTTGTCCCTGATCACGAATCCGAGGTTCATTTTATGATATTTTGTGACGGAGGAGCGGTACGGCCCCTTCCATTTTTGAAAATGCGAAAAAAATAGGTGTTTTTCAATAATTTGCAGCCTGAAACGGTGATGAGATAGAAATTTGATGTCAAAGGGACTTTTATGTAAAATTGGACGCCCGATTTGAAGTAGAGCTGGGACTTCGGATCGGATATTTTTGGACCAACGTTGCCAGATTATTTTGAAAGAGATCTGTATTTTCTTAAAAATAAATCTGTATTTTATCTGTATCTTGTCGAATTCGAAGCCATAGAAGACATTTTGAAACTTTTAACTACAGATTTAAGCTTTTTTATCATATTAAGGCATAAATTAATAACTAAATTGCTGAAACTTTCAAATATAACCGTTTTAAAAAAATCTGTATATACAGATTTTAGGGATTTTTGGGATCGAAAAATCTGTAAAATACAGATTTATCTGTATATCTGGCATGGCTGTTCGGACTCCGGATATTAGGATATCCAAATCCTAATAGTTTTCCGGATACTATCCGGAGCACCGAAAAAAACGGTTATTAACCAAAATTTATGGATATCCGGATATTTTTCCGAGTAATGCAATAAGAAGGAAGCATTATTTTCCCCAAATTTTTGGAAAAGTGATGGTATTTGGAGCATTATCAATCCAGAAGAGGGGGAGGAAGGGAGGGGGCAGGGTCCTGCACCGCTTAAAAAATTGCAAATTTCGTAATTTCCGCAAAAAAAAACATAACAACAAAAAACCAACTTGACGACATTTTAACCGATTTTAGCTGTCCTAGACGCAAATGAAAGTGATTAGTTTGCCATTTAAGGAAAAATAATTTGAGTACCCAAAAAAAAACAGCCAATCATTAGAAATATTCGTATGAAACTTTAAATGGCGTTTTGACGGTGTCTGGACCAAAGAGCCTATGTCTGAAAATATTTTTATCGGATTCCTCGGGTAATTTTGCGTAACATACTCAAAAATGGATGGTGTTCAACGAGGTGTTCAATAACAGGATTCCGTGATTTGATTTTTTGAAAATAAAAACCTGGTTTTTTGACGCACCAGTGCGGTAAACGGTAAACATCTTTTTTCACTAAAACTACAACAACTTTAAAATTTAAGCGACGACCTATACTTTTTTTTGTACTCAAATTTTCGTAATTGAAAGACGCCCGATTGGAAAACTTTTTTTGGTTTATGCTCTTTTCAATTGGAATTGCTGCATATTTACTGATGATGGTATATAAATTTGCTTTCATACAAAATTTTAAACCCTTTTGAAATGTGATTCTTGATTTTAATTTTTCTTGAATATTTTTTATTACATCTAAAGACATTAAAAATTTAAACGCTTGATTCACTTTTGACATTAAAAATCGGATTATTAGTTTTTGAAATATTGGCATATTGATCCCAAGAAACCCATAGTTTTGAAAACGCTTCCGTTTCACGTAACTGAACTGTCAACAATCCAAAAACATGTAGAATTATGGGAAATTTAATGAACTTCTTGAATCTTTAATAACCCACACAGAAAAAAAATAATTTTCGAATAATGCGTTTTATTTTATTTTTTTGTGACTTTCAGGTAGAGCGTCCAATTTCCCGTCCCGGGAAAAAATTTCCCGGGATTTTCCGAAAAAAATATATTTCCCGTTTCCCGGGAAATTTGTAGATTTCCCGGGAAATCCCGAAATTTAAGCGGAAGTATACATTTTCTCAAATTTTTGGAACTATTTTTTTTAAATGCTCTGAAAAAATAATAAATGAACAAACTCAACATGATTTTGTTCAATTAAATTTATTGTTTGGTTTATATATAATTGATCAGATTATCAGAAATTATGATATCAAAATTATTTTTGATAATATTAATTTTTGAAGCAACTGAGAATAGATCTTGCTCAATGAGTATTAAATTATTACAATTAGGTAAGCTTTTAACAGATTGATGTTATTTCATCAAAACAATATTAACTCCTTACCTCCAAATTAAAATTGAGATTTTTTTACGTTTTTGTTAACCATGATCAAATGAGATGAAAATCGAATTTGTGCAAAAAGAATTAATTCAATTGGTTGAATACCTAGTACTAAAGAAATTACTATTTGAAGTATGGAGCACTGGTGCAACTGCAGGTGTTAGAGGGTTTAATGTGAAAAAAAAGAAGACTTTTGTGGAATGATGTTAATTTATCGTATAATTTAAATCATTTTGCATAATAACACAAAAAAAACATTGAAAAATTAGTTTCTATTGTTTGTTCTCAAAATATGCAAAAATGTATTCAAAGCTTGCTTCAAATATTTGAAAACATTGGATTGTTTGGAGTAAACCCAACTCTAAAAAGCTTTACCATTTGTTCAAGAGCTGAAACAGTATTTCGTCAGCTGTGTGCTATCTTGTGACATAGACCATTTTGGTCGAAAATGAGTTAATGATGACGTTTTGTTATACGTAACAAACCCTACAAGATGCTTTAACCCGATTTTCGATATCTGTTTCCGTTTCCGGTATACAGCAAAGCACACTTGTGATATAGACCAAATTCCCAGTCAAATTTTTTGTGCTATCTTGTGACACGTGCAAAAGCAGTAGAGAACTATAAAACTGTATGGTACCAACAGATGTCACTACAACTTTATGGCGAGATTTATAACTAACCTTGTCACAAGAGTGCACTTCAAAAAAATGAAGAACATGTACTACGTGTCACAAGAGAGTTTCAAAGAGATTATGGTCATTGTCACAAGAGTACCACCAATATGTTGATGGGTTTGTATGGTCGTTGTCACAAGTGTGCAACAAATATTTCGATGGAAGTTTGTATGGTCGTTGTCACAAGTGTGCAACAAATATTTCGATGGAAGTTTGTATGGTCGTTGTCACAAGTGTGCAACAATTATTTTGATAGGAGTTTGTATGGTCGTTGTCACAAGTGTGCAATGGATATTTTGGTAGGAGTTTGTATGGTCGTTGTCACAAGTGTGCCACCAATATTTTGATGGAGATTTGTATGGCGGTTGTCACAAGTGTGCCACCAATATTTTGATGGAGATTTGTATGGTCGTTGTCACAAGTGTGCCACCAATATAACATTCATTACACCGTAACATTCGTTACACCGCAGTATGGTTACACCGTAACATAGTAACACCGTAATATGATTACACCGTAACATTGTTACACCGCAACATTCGTTACTTCGTAGTATGATTACACCGTACACTTGTTACACCACAACATTCGTTACACCGTTACATTCGTTACACCGTAACATTGTTACACCGTAACATTGTTACACCGTAACATTGTTACACCGTAACATTGTTACACCGTAACATTGTAACAACGTAACATTGTTACACCGCAACATTCGTTACACCGTAACATTTCTTCACACCGTAGTTTGATTACTCTATAAAATTGTTACACCACAACATTGGTTACACCGTTACATTCGTTACACCGTTACATTCGTTACACCGTAGTATGGTCACACCGTAACATTGTTACACCGTAATATGATTACACCGTAACAAAGTTACACCGTAATATGATTACACCGTAACAAAGTTACACCGTAATATTATTACACCGTAACATTGTAACACCACAACATTCGTTACACCGTTACATTCGTTACACAGTTACATTCGTTACACCGTAATATTGTTACACCGTAACATTCGTTACACCACAAAATTCGTTACACCGTAACATTCGTTACAGCTTAACAATCGTTACACCGTAACATTCGTTACACCTTAGTTTGGTTACACCGTAACATTGTTACACCGCAACATTCGTTGCTTCGTAGCATTCATTACACCGTGGCATTCGTTAAACCGTAATAATGTTACGGTGTAAGACTATTACGGTGTAACACTGTAACGATGTAATAATATAACGGTGTAACTTTGTTACGGTGTAATCATATTACGGTGTAACTTTGTTACGGTGTAACGAATATTGCGGTGTAACAATGTTACGGTGTGACCATACTACGGTGTAACGAATGTTACGGTGTAACGAATGATGCGGTGTAACGGTGTAACGAATGTAACGGTGTAACGAATGTAACGGTGTAATGAATGTAACGGTGTAACAATTTTATAGAGTAATCAAACTACGGTGTGAAGAAATGTTACGATGTAACGAATGTTGCGGTGTAACAATGTTACGTTGTTACAATGTTACGGTGTAACAATGTTACGGTGTAACAATGTTACGGTGTAACGAATGTAACGGTGTAACGAATGTTGTGGTGTAACAAATGTACGGTGTAATCATACTACGAAGTAACGAATGTTGCGGTGTAACAATGTTACGGTGTAATCATAGTACGGTGTTACTATGTTACGGTGTAACCATACTGCGGTGTAACGAATATTGCGGTGTAACAATGTTACGGTGTGACCATTCTACGGTGTAACGAATGTTACGGTGTAATGAATGTTATATTGGTGGCACACTTGTGACAACGACCATACAAACTCCTATCTAAATATTTGTTGCACACTTGTGACAACGACCATACAAACTTCCATCGAAATATTCGTGGCACACTTGTGACAACGACCATACAAACTCCTACCAAAATATTCGTGGCACACTTGTGACAACGACCATACAAACTCCTACCAAAATATTCGTGGCACACTTGTGACAACGACCATACAAACTCCTATCAAAATATTTGTTGCACACTTGTGACAACGACCATACAAACTCCTATCAAAATATTCATGGCACACTTGTGACAACGACCATACAAACTTCCATCGAAATATTCGTGGCACACTTGTGACAACGACCATACAAACTTCCATCGAAATATTCGTGGCACACTTGTGACAACGACCATACAAACTCCTATCAAAATATTTGTTGCACACTTGTGACAACGACCATACAAACTTCCATCGAAATATTCGTGGCACACTTGTGACAACGACCATACAAACTCCTACCAAAATATTCGTAGCACACTTGTGACAACGACCATACAAACTCCTACCAAAATATTCGTGGCACACTTGTGACAACGACCATACAAACTCCTATCAAAATATTCATGGCACACTTGTGACAACGACCATACAAACTTCCATCGAAATATTCGTGGCACACTTGTGACAACGACCATACAAACTCCTACCAAAATATTCATGGCACACTTGTGACAACGACCATACAAACTCCTATCAAAATATTCATGGCACACTTGTGACAACGACCATACAAACTCTTATCAAAATATTTGTTGCACACTTGTGACAACGACCATACAAACTCCTACCAAAATATTCGTGGCACACTTGTGACAACGACCATACAAACTCCTATCAAAATATTTGTTGCACACTTGTGACAACGACCATACAAACTCCTATCAAAATATTTGTTGCACACTTGTGACAACGACCATACAAACTCCTATCAAAATATTCATGGCACACTTGTGACAACGACCATACAAACTTCCATCGAAATATTCGTGGCACACTTGTGACAACGACCATACAAACTTCCATCGAAATATTCGTGGCACACTTGTGACAACGACCATACAAACTCCTATCAAAATATTTGTTGCACACTTGTGACAACGACCATACAAACTTCCATCGAAATATTCGTGGCACACTTGTGACAACGACCATACAAACTCCTACCAAAATATTCGTAGCACACTTGTGACAACGACCCTACAAACTCCTACCAAAATATTCGTGGCACACTTGTGACAACGACCATACAAACTCCTATCAAAATATTCATGGCACACTTGTGACAACGACCATACAACTTCCATCGAAATATTCGTGGCACACTTGTGACAACGACCATACAAACTCCTACCAAAATATTCGTGGCACACTTGTGACAACGACCATACAAACTCCTATCAAAATATTTGTTGCACACTTGTGACAACGACCATACAAACTCCTATCAAAATATTCATGGCACACTTGTGACAACGACCATACAAACTTCCATCGAAATATTCGTGGCACACTTGTGACAACGACCATACAAACTCCTATCAAAATAATTGTTGCACACTTGTGACAACGACCATACAAACTTCCATCGAAATATTTGTTGCACACTTGTGACAACGACCATACAAACTCCTATCAAAATATTTGTTGCACACTTGTGACAACGACCATACAAACTTCCATCGAAATTTTCGTGGCACACTTGTGACAACGACCATACAAACTCCTACCAAAATATCCATTGCACACTTGTGACAACGACCATACAAACTCCTATCAAAATAATTGTTGCACACTTGTGACAACGACCATACAAACTTCCATCGAAATATTTGTTGCACACTTGTGACAACGACCATACAAACTCCTATCAAAATATTTGTTGCACACTTGTGACAACGACCATACAAACTTCCATCGAAATATTCGTGGCACACTTGTGACAACGACCATACAAACTCCTACCAAAATATTCGTGGCACACTTGTGACAACGACCATACAAACTCCTATCAAAATATTTGTTGCACACTTGTGACAACGACCATACAAACTTCCATCGAAATATTCGTGGCACACTTGTGACAACGACCATACAAACTCCTACCAAAATATTCATGGCACACTTGTGACAACGACCATACAAACTCCTATCAAAATATTCATGGCACACTTGTGACAACGACCATACAAACTCTTATCAAAATATTTGTTGCACACTTGTGACAACGACCATACAAACTCCTACCAAAATATTCGTGGCACACTTGTGACAACGACCATACAAACTCCTATCAAAATATTTGTTGCACACTTGTGACAACGACCATACAAACTCCTATCAAAATATTCATGGCACACTTGTGACAACGACCATACAAACTTCCATCGAAATATTCGTGGCACACTTGTGACAACGACCATACAAACTCCTACCAAAATATTCGTGGCACACTTGTGACAACGACCATACAAACTCCTATCAAAATATTTGTTGCACACTTGTGACAACGACCATACAAACTTCCATCGAAATATTCGTGGCACACTTGTGACAACGACCATACAAACTCCTACCAAAATATTCATGGCACACTTGTGACAACGACCATACAAACTCCTATCAAAATATTCATGGCACACTTGTGACAACGACCATACAAACTCTTATCAAAATATTTGTTGCACACTTGTGACAACGACCATACAAACTCCTACCAAAATATTCGTGGCACACTTGTGACAACGACCATACAAACTCCTATCAAAATATTTGTTGCACACTTGTGACAACGACCATACAAACTCCTATCAAAATATTCATGGCACACTTGTGACAACGACCATACAAACTTCCATCGAAATATTCGTGGCACACTTGTGACAACGACCATACAAACTTCCATCGAAATATTCGTGGCACACTTGTGACAACGACCATACAAACTCCTATCAAAATATTTGTTGCACACTTGTGACAACGACCATACAAACTTCCATCGAAATATTCGTGGCACACTTGTGACAACGACCATACAAACTCCTACCAAAATATTCGTAGCACACTTGTGACAACGACCCTACAAACTCCTACCAAAATATTCGTGGCACACTTGTGACAACGACCATACAAACTCCTATCAAAATATTCATGGCACACTTGTGACAACGACCATACAAACTCCTATCAAAATATTTGTTGCACACTTGTGACAACGACCATACAAACTCCTACCAAAATATTCGTGGCACACTTGTGACAACGACCATACAAACTCCTATCAAAATATTTGTTGCACACTTGTGACAACGACCATACAAACTCCTACCAAAATATTCGTGGCACACTTGTGACAACGACCATACAAACTCCTATCAAAATATTCATGGCACACTTGTGACAACGACCATACAAACTTCCATCGAAATATTCGTGGCACACTTGTGACAACGACCATACAAACTTCCATCGAAATATTCGTGGCACACTTGTGACAACGACCATACAAACTCCTATCAAAATATTTGTTGCACACTTGTGACAACGACCATACAAACTTCCATCGAAATATTCGTGGCACACTTGTGACAACGACCATACAAACTCCTACCAAAATATTCGTAGCACACTTGTGACAACGACCCTACAAACTCCTACCAAAATATTCGTGGCACACTTGTGACAACGACCATACAAACTCCTATCAAAACATTCATGGCACACTTGTGACAACGACCATACAACTTCCATCGAAATATTCGTGGCACACTTGTGACAACGACCATACAAACTCCTACCAAAATATTCGTGGCACACTTGTGACAACGACCATACAAACTCCTATCAAAATATTCATGGCACACTTGTGACAACGACCATACAAACTCCTATCAAAATATTTGTTGCACACTTGTGACAACGACCATACAAACTCCTACCAAAATATTCGTGGCACACTTGTGACAACGACCATACAAACTCCTATCAAAATATTTGTTGCACACTTGTGACAACGACCATACAAACTTCCATCGAAATATTCGTGGCACACTTGTGACAACGACCATACAAACTCCTATCAAAATATTTGTTGCACACTTGTGACAACGACCATACAAACTCCTACCAAAATATTCGTGGCACACTTGTGACAACGACCATACAAACTCCTATCAAAATATTTGTTGCACACTTGTGACAACGACCATACAAACTACCATTGTAATATTTGTTGCACACTTGTGACAACGACCATACAAACCCATCAACATATTGGTGGTACTCTTGTGACAACGACCATAATCCCTTTGAAACTCTTTTGTGACACGTAGTACATGTTCTTCATTTATTTGAAGTGCACTCTTGTGACACGGTGATTTACAGAACGTGCTATAAATCTGAAAAAGGTTTGTGTCTTGAATGATTTAATTTTCCATCATGGATTTTGTGTTTGCCATGGGAAAATCTTTGGTTTTCCTTGATTTTCATCATTTTCTGATATTTTATTTTATTGCACTACTATGAATATGACTCATTTTTTTTGGATTGAGCTTATTTTAATATTTTTTAAAATATTTTAGATAATTTAAGAGAATTTTTATTATTACTCATTAAAAAATCGTGGAAAACTTCGGAAAAGCGAAAAAAATTTCCTCGTTTTCTAAACATTTTGATTGCTTACCGTTGTTTCAAGGTAATCTTATCATAAAAATTTCAAAAACTATTGTTTAACTTAACTAAACTATTGATTTGAGCTTATTTAATTTTGTATGGGAATTCTGTGCACACTTGTGACACGTAGTACATTTTTACTTTCAAAACACACTTGTGACACGTGCTTTTCAGATTTTTAGTTACATTTTATACTGTAACTTTTAGTAGGTTTCACTAAATTAGTCCATACTTGGAGCGTTTGTTCATCGATAGTATACGAACAGATCGCTGTATTCAAAAATAGTTTATCATGTATTGTTGTGAAAATATTCAACCTCAAACTTTAAAAATCGTTTTTCTCGAAAAGTACCAAATGGTCTATGTCACAAGATAGCACACAGCTGACGATTTGTCATGAATAACATAATTTCTGCATGTTTTATTCTTATTTCAATAAATTGGTCACAGAGGCAAGTTTTAAATCTCTCATAAAAAAATACCAAAATACATTTTTTTGTAGTTGAATGATTTTTTACATGCAGTCAAGCTGTTAATTGATCTTCACACTTATTTAAACCATTAATGTTGATGTGCTCTACAATTTTATTGCATAATATTAATTAAAACCAAGATCATAACAATTTTCAATAAATTTAAAATTTCCTGGGAATTCCCGGGATTTCCCGGGAAATTGGCTGAAAATTTCCCGTTTCCCGGGAAATTTGTAACCTCGGGAAATTGGACGCTCTACTTTCAGGGGTTATTTTTTAAAGTGAACCAATTTTCTACAAAGTTGCAAAGTTGCACCGCCCCACCGTTTTTGGTATAATTTTTTTTCGTTTATATTTGCAACGGCCTTACTGTGGCTCGGGGTTCAAATCCCGGCTCGGACCAACACAACTGGTGATCTTTTCCCTTCTGGATTCAATTACTTAGTAAAGGGAAGGTTGTGTATCGTCACAAACTGGACATTATCAAGACACCTTAGGAAGGCAACCTATGGAATGTTAACATTAACCTTAACATGTTAACATTAATTTGATGAATTAACTGTCACTGAATCCGCTTTGTAAATGGCGGCCCCGATACTCTTCACGGGTGTTCCTGTGGCTTTCCCAAGAAACATTTTTTAACCAATTAGCCACCACCTGGTTTTATTGAGGTTTTATGATAGCATCTTGATTGCGTCTAAGTTTTATGTTGGCGTTCACTGCAACCAATAAGCATCTCCATTATATCTTTGGCAAGACGAAGCCTTATTTTTTGTCAGAATAAAATCTATTTGGTATAAGACGATTGAAGACGAATCAATTGTAATTTTTCCATAACTCGATGCCTCTTTGCTCTCTTATGCTAACTGAATAGGAAATCCAGCAAGCTTAGTACAAGAGAGCACAGAGGCATTGAACTCCTGACTGGGTTTGCTGTATTCAATTGTAAAGTCATAAACTCCTATGAAGGTTTTATAAATAGCCCGTGACAAGCTTTTGCGGAGTTCCTTTTGGGTTTTAAGAGAGGTTAATCGGGGTTTTGGGGAGGCTGTTACGACTAAGTAGTTTTAATGTTGGTTTTGGCTGATTGGTTTTAAAGCGGTTGTGATAGCTTTGATAAAGCCTAAGATGGTTTGGAATAAAAATTATATCTAAAAACATAAAAAAAGATACAAGTTACATCTATTGTCAATTTTTTTTCTTAATAATTAAATTATAGATAATTTCGGAATATTTATTATAAAAAAAGGACACAATTTGAAGCGGCTTTATTATCATTTTTTGTTAGAATCGTGTTTTCCCAGACTTTTCCAGGAAATTATAAATTGCAAATTGAACACTCTCATTTTCGTTTCTGCAATCATAAGCTTGTGAAACGAATGATACTTTACTTGACTATGTTTTCCATCGTTATTTTTTCCCATTTTGCTTCAAATTTGGATAATTACCTATGACTTGTAAATTTTAAGTTACAAATTTTGTTAACAGAAATGATTTTCATGAATTCCTAGATTTTTTTTTTAGCGGTGGCCTATCTTGTATAGTGTTTTAGTGTTTCCAAATAATTAGAAAAATAAATGAGAGAGTCTGGTATTTTCTTATAGAGTGTACTATTTTTCTAGATTTAATCTATTTTTGTTAAAGCCATGATACATGAAAAACAAATTATATAGGAATTAAGGTTTTTACTAAGACCTCTTATTTATGGACATACCCAAGTTACATTTTAGGTTCTATATAGGCCATAAAAGCCTATTTAGGTTGTATTCAGAACCATGATAAAACCTGTAAGTTTAAAAATGTTACTAGGGTAGTAAACTGCAGTTTCCAACTTTTATTTTTCCAATTTAAGGCTATTATAAATTATATTTATAGTTTTTGCCCCTTGGCTCTGATTGAGATCCTGGTGGAAGAAATAAAATAAAATGATTTCAAACAATTTTCAAAATTTTGAGGCTATCGTATAGCAAATAGCTTTACCTATAATAAAATTAAAGTTCATTTCATTTGTTTTCCTAAAGGTTACGTTTTTCAGGGGCTCAATCTGATTAAAAAACAAAACTGAAAGTAGTTAAAAATGCAAAACATTAGTTATTTTGCAGGAAGACAACAAAAACATAAAATTTAATTTAAATTGGTATTTTTGAAATAAATACAATTCGCAACGTTTTATTGAAAACGAAGCTTAAATTTAAAAGGTTTGAGAGAAGGAATTTGAATTCTACTTCTCTTATACCGCTACCAGAACCGTTGCAAAGAAACGAAATAAATTGTCAATGATTATGTTTATTTGTTAATTATGAATTGATACTCCATAAAGGAGTGTTTAAGTGTAATATATTTGAAAATATATTTATGTTTTCATAACAATAAAACACAATAATACCCACACAGAAAAAAATAATGTAAATTTGGAAGCTTTAATTTTGGAAGGTTGAATATTACCTCTTTTATGATGTAATTTTACCCCAATTTAGACTGAAAAAGTGACATTGCAACAGAAAAGTGGTAAAATTACACATTTCCAGAGGTAAAATTACACCTTTTTTCTGACATAAAAGATGTACCCCTTCCCAGATGTAATATTACCATGATTTTTTTTCTGTGCAAATAAAACGATTCCGTTTTATCTCAAAACAATCAGAAATTTAACAAAATTTGTGATGATCTTCACTCCGGTACCGTACCTCTGAGTCTGGCTACATTAAAGTCACACTGTTGTTTGCTTTCCTAATTCGGAAGGGCAAAATAATCACAAAAGCAAAGACACACAAAAAATGGCACAACTAGTTAGTATGAATGAAATTTCAGAGAGAGGGAAGGGTGTTAGAAGCTTGGCTAGTATTTGTGCAAAAAAAATGAACTTTTTTCTCCGGAAAACTTTTCTCGTTTCGAAGGCACAATCGCAACCAGAGAGAATGTAGAAATTTGTGAGAGAATCATCAGCTGATTCGCCTAAGAACAAGGGGTGAAAATAGAAAGTAAAAAACAAATCACAAAAGAAGAGACTCCTGCTTTCAACAGGACTTTTCTTTCCCACAGACACACCGAGGGAAATGGTGCCGCTCTGCCCACTACAACACGCACAAGTATAATTTTATTTTTATTTTTATACCCATTTTTATGTTTATCTCTCCTTAGCACATCATTCCAGTTTGCCGTTTGTCGGCGGGGTCCTCCACGTGGCGGCACACTTACACACGTGCAGAATCCACTCTCTTCTCTTATTGCTTTTATATTAAATTCATACTGCCAGGGCGCACATACACTCCTCACCTAAGTACACACCATAAAAAAGAAACCTGTGGAATCACCAACACCACCCCCAGCCCTCGAAAGAACGATGTTATGTTATGGTTTCATTCACAAAAATCATTTTACTACTGCCCGGTTCGAAAGGGACGGGGAAGTGGGCGGGATGGACTCCCCAGGACAGGACGAGCAGCAGGATGGTTGTAAAAAATGCACTGATTCACTTGAGCAGCATCGGAACTGCTCGTTTTTTGCTGGCTGGTTGGCTGGAAGTCTTGTTGTAATACATTTAACACCTCGTAAAAAAACGTATCCTCTGGCCAAGTGCAGGTAGCACCAACCTCGAGTTACGCGGAAAAGAACGGTTCGGATTTGGAACGTGGGTGGCAGCCAGCTAGGGACCAAGGAGAGGGAAATTTATTATGACGATCGGAAGTTAAGGTGAAGTGGTTCCCACTAAGGTGAGGAGGGCTATGGAGTT
Source organism: Culex pipiens pallens (assembly GCF_016801865.2). Lineage (NCBI taxonomy): Eukaryota > Metazoa > Arthropoda > Insecta > Diptera > Culicidae > Culex > Culex pipiens. Next base: position 98,643,832 of record NC_068937.1, on the reverse strand, counting down.
AAGTGGGACAAATAACAAATAACAAATAACAAATAACAAATAACAAATAACAAATAACAAATAACAAATAACAAATAACAAATAACAAATAACAAATAACAAATAACAAATAACAAATAACAAATAACAAATAACAAATAACAAATAACAAATAACAAATAACAAATAACAAATAACAAATAACAAATAACAAATAACAAATAACAAATAACAAATAACAAATAACAAATAACAAATAACAAATAACAAATAACAAATAACAAATAACAAATAACAAATAACAAATAACAAATAACAAATAACAAATAACAAATAACAAATAACAAATAACAAATAACAAATAACAAATAACAAATAACAAATAACAAATAACAAATAACAAATAACAAATAACAAATAACAAATAACAAATAACAAATAACAAATAACAAATAACAAATAACAAATAACAAATAACAAATAACAAATAACAAATAACAAATAACAAATAACAAATAACAAATAACAAATAACAAATAACAAATAACAAATAACAAATAACAAATAACAAATAACAAATAACAAATAACAAATAACAAATAACAAATAACAAATAACAAATAACAAATAACAAATAACAAATAACAAATAACAAATAACAAATAACAAATAACAAATAACAAATAACAAATAACAAATAACAAATAACAAATAACAAATAACAAATAACAAATAACAAATAACAAATGGGTAATTCTCCGCCAACTCCCACAGCAAGTTTTTAAAACTCTGCCATTTTCCGTTACTCGACTGTAGAATTTTTTGGAACATGTCATTTTAAGGGAAATTTAATGTAATGTGGAAATTTCGAATCTACATTGACCCAGAAGGGTCAATTTTTCATTTAGAGCAAAATTTTTCATTTTAAAATTTCGTGTTTTTTCTAACTTTGCAGGTAGAGGGTGACGAGCGGGAATTCCCGGGAAAAAAATCCCGGGAAATCGACCATTTTTGGACCTCTCGATTCCCGGGAAATTCGGTCGAGACTCCCGGGAAATTTTAAACATATAAATATAAAAGCAAAATTATATAAACTAATCACAAAATTATTTGGAGAATTCTAAATTGTTTTGAACATTGTATGTGAAATGTTCGATGTTCAAGTTCTTCTTTAATCTTCTTATTCAGAAAGTGTAAATTATAAATTCCAATAATTAAAACTGAAAGAAGCCAAAAATGTGGTCCACAAATTTACCTTACTTAAAGTATACATAGCAGTTAAATCCCAGATATAAAATCTTATTTCTTTGAAATATTTTTTTTTATTTTATTATTTCTGAAAGGGGAAAGCTTTTTCTCGAGCATAGCAATCCTCATAGTCTGTTTTTTAGTCCCTCAGTTAATTTGGCTGTATCAATGTAATTTCCATTTTTGGTGTTAATAAGTCATTTTGTGTTTCACGTCAAAATTCTAGAGATTTTTTGAAAGGGCCCTATAAGCCATTGTCTTTTATAGGACCTTTTCGAAAAAAAAACTCTAGGTTTATATTTTCGGGGAAAAATACTCTGGCGATCTTTTTAAAGTAAATGTCCGCCAATTGTGAACATTCGGGTTTTCCGGATAACTGTAAATTTTTCTTCAATGAATATTTATAATTGACATTAAAAAGGAAAAAAAAAGTTGTTTAAGTCGTTATTTATCATATTACAAAAATCTCGATACAGGGAAATTATGTATTATTTGTAAACATGTTAAACTAAAATTTCGAGTCCCAAAAAGCTCAAGATACGATCTTGTATTTGCAGATTCAGAAAAAAAATCAAAAGGTACATATAGTTCCTCCAAATAACAAGGATACTTAAAATAACGTTTCAAAGAATAAGTATGAAAACATTGTAAGTAATTTCATTTAAAAAAGAACAAATTAATTGCTTTACCTTTTAAATTATTGTCACTATTGGCATAGTAAAAAAAACTCCCGGGTCCCGGGAATTCCCGGGAAATGACCAAATTCAACTCTCGATTCCCGGGAAATTGAAAATCTCGAGAATCGTCACCCTCTATTTGCAGGATTATTTTTAAGTGTGTCACAATGTTCTACAAAGTTGTAATGCAGACAATTACAAAAATATTTATAAGTTACTTTTTGCGTTTTCTTTGTTTCGTCGTCCGTGCCTGTTGCGGGTGACCATGAACGGCCATGATCAACGACGACCCACATTTTCAAAACTTATTTTCGTAAAATCGCGATAACTCGTGATGTTTTTATGCAAACCCTTCATGTCTACATATCAAAATTTTTGTAATTGTCTGCTGTACAATTTTGTAGAACATTGTTACACTCTAAAAAATAATTCTGCAAAGTTAGAAAAAAAACGAAATTTTAAAATTAAAAATGTTGTTCTAAATGAAAAAATGACCCTTCTGGGTCAATGCAAATTTGAAAAGTACATTAAATTTCCCTTAAAATGACATGTTCCAAATAAATTTACAGTCAAGTAACAGAAAATGGCAGAGTTTTTAAAACTTTTTTAGTGTTTTTTCGATGAATAATACGTTTTTTCGGAATTCTGAGTACGCCATCAAATCGGACGTCTAATTTTACATTAAAGTCCCTTTGATACCAAATTTTCTATCTCATCACCGTTTCACCGAAACCGAAAAACACCTCTTTTATCGCATGTTCAAAAATGGAAGGGGTCGTACCGCCCCTCCGTCACAAGATATCAAAAAACGGACCTCGGATTCGTGATCAGGGACAAAAATTACCCCTTTGAACAAAGTTTCACGCAAATCGAAGAGGGGTCAGGGCAACTGCTGTGTGAGTTGGCGGAGAATTACCCATGTACAATTGGAGTGATAACCAAAACTAAAACATTTTTCTTGATCAAGGCTGACAAGAACTATTGAATAAACCGAAACATTGCAAAATTTTAGCAAAAATTAAACTTAAGGGTTACATCGAAAACGGTGAAGTTTCTGTGAAGTACTTTTTAAATTCAAGTCCGATTTTAAATCTAAAAATGAAGTTTTTTATTTTAATATTTTTCAGAAGTTTTCCAAAATTAATGATTTTTTCTAAATTGGCGCTGTCTGTTTTTTGCCCATGCTGAGTAAATGCTCAAAAGTTGTCTATTTTAACCATCAAAATCATTTAAAAATGAAATTTGCCAAAGTAATGTTTAGAGGTGGGCAAAACCGCTCTTTTTGAGGAGCCGCTCATTTTCGTTCGCTCTTTTGAACGGCTCTTTCGCTCTTTTTCAAAATATGGTGTGATTTTTAAAGAAATTTCACATTGGTATTATATGAATAATTTGAAAAAAATAACCAAAAACGAGAATATGCCCTTGAAAACCATAGGTCTTGGCGGTCTCTATGTCAACATTTCTACTCGAACCTATACGTTCGAATAATTGAATGGCATCCAAACTTAAATCGAGGATTTTGGAGAAATTGCTATTAATTTTAAAATTGCGTTTATTTCTGCCAAAATTGTACTAATGCTTACATTTTATTTACACAAATTATTCTGTTAACTCTTTTCTACATTCTGATTTGATCGACAAAGTTTATAAACGCTGAAGTTTATTCGGGCAGGCTTTTGGAAATAATTTATAAGTTCAGCAATTTTAAATGCTCAAATTTGTAATCGGGTTCTTGAAAAGTTTCTTCATTTTGTTTAGAAAAAAAAAACTTTTCTGGAGCAACATTTGAAAAGGGCACATAAGCATTTTGACAGCAGCAACTATTTTGCAATTTTCCAGGCTATAGGCAACTATTTTACAAAACCCATAGTGTTAAATGGTAGCTGGGGAGGTCAGCTCTTGTTTCCCATTTCTAATTTTGAAAAAACAAAATTACCTGAAGCCTGAGAAATAGCAAAATAGTTCAAACTGTCAAAATGCTTATCTGACCTTTTCTTGTGTTGCTCCAGTTTTGTAATTTAAAAAAGGAGGAAACTGAAAATATAAGCTTGAAAACTATTAAGTGCTGTTGTTTTTCATTCTAAAGCATTAATAAATTTTATTTTAAGCATTGAAATGTTTGAAATTGTATTTTCAATTTTCAAAAACAAATTTAACACTGCAATTTGTTTTGGTAATTCAATAAATTATATTTATAACAAATTAAAAAATTATTGCATGTAGGAACGGTCCTTTCAAAAGACCAGGGTTTAAAAAAGAACCGCTTTTCTTTATTTGTGAGCCATCCCGAGCATGGGTAAATAACAAGGGAAATGCGCAATAATACCTTTCTCTGGTATCAATACCAAATTTTGGTATTCCTGGACCCTTTAAAATTTGTCTTGAGGATTATGCAAGAGCAAAATGTGGTATCATACCAATTTAAGGTATTGTTTTGATATTGCAAAATTGCAGAATTTGTCAATGGTCGAACACCACATTTTGGTATTCTTTTGGTATTGAACGGCCCGAGCGGTTTAGGCTTTCAGGATTTTTGTGATATTTACTTGTAGAGTCAAAACAGATCAGTAAACTCCACTTATTTGTATATTACACTTTTTAAAGATTACATTTTTGCGGTAACACTCTTAACTTTTACGCACACGATCACATCACTCAACTATTTGTTGCTAATTTCATTAAGACCTTCGTCGAGCCAATTCTCTACGTTGAAGCCAGACTTGTCCTCCAGACCTCTTCGCCGAACCATGCCAGACCCGAACTCCTAAGTCCCGGGTGGACTCTTCACGGCGGCTAAGTCCCGGCGGACTCTTCACAGCGGCTAAGTCCCGGCGGACTGCGGCCTCCACCGCTAAGTCCGGCTGGACTGGGGCCTCTGCTACTGGTGGCTGCTGGCGGGTTCGGCTGGTCTGGGGCTTCTTCAGGATCTGGAACTGGACTGGGCTTGAACTGGCTGGAACTGACTGGAACTAACTGGAACTAACTCCCCTCCTCAAGAATTTTGGGGTTTTTATAGTCAGTCCCCGAAAACTCTACTAAATTTTGTTCTACTAAAAGTGGTCCGTTTCGATGAGAAGCATCGATGAACCTCATGAATTAAATTATGCAGACCTCTGCAATTCTTCATGACTTTCCGTATGGTGTAGTGAGTACACCTCAAAATCGGAAGTCATGGGTTCGAACCATTGTCGTGAAACTTTAAATTATGTTATTGGAATATCAAAATTATGTTCCTAAAACATTCTCAAAAATGTTGGTCAATAATGAGAAGGTCGAATTCTCCATTGAACGAACATGCCAATGAATTTGGTTAAGCCACACCCTCAATTTCCCCTGTGGAAAAACATCGCACATTCATAATTGAAAGCTTAACCATTTTTTTGATTGCCTAACAATTGGCGAAATTTAATAAAGGGCTTTTCAGGTGAGGATGACTCATGATCCACACCTGTACATAAGCTTAATTATTTGTCGCGCAACGCGAGTCGACGGGTAAAATTATTTATGCTTGCGTAAGCGCGCATGGTCAGAACTGTGGTGAGGTTCGAAAAATGGACAAATTTAATGATTTAAATTTGAGGTCGCTGCATTCCCCCACACTTACCAGCTAGATGTTTGTATTCTTGAAAAGCATTAAGAACATCTATCGAAAGTTATTTGTAGGTTGAAATAATATTCCCAAAGTCAATAATTTAAATTGTGTAAAAATTACTTTGCAAGAATTCATAAAAAGATATAAAAGGCTGGCTATAAAAAACTGATTTAAAAAAACATTGGGTCGGTTAATCTCCCCCACACTTATCAGCTAGATGATCGTCTGAAAGAAATGATCATCTATGGAAAGAATATTGTCGGGTGTAGTGATCGTGCGGTTTACAATTTGTTCTTCTTGTGCTTTCTTGTAAATTGCTTTATAATATAATTGTTCTTTTGATTTTTCTCCTGTAAAAATTATTTGCATTACTTTTTTGATCTTCTGTCCTGTTAAATTACTTGAACTACTATTTTGAACTTCTCTTGTAAAAATATTTTCGTTGAAACTGATTTAAATAAACTTGCATTTGAAATTAATTTTCATTATATCTCCTAAAAAAAAAAATCATTGTATTTTTCCCACTGTAAGCAAAATCTGTTGTAGAACTGTGTTGATCGGCTGGTTGTTATCGTTGTCGTCTTCCATTAAAAATCGTCTTTATCGTGAGGCTATTCATTCCGCAGTGACTTGGTCATTTGGTCAGTTTTCGAGGCTAAGGTGTTGAATTTCGTCGATTAGTGCAATTGTCGTTTCCATCATGAATTATGCTTCATAACTCAACTGTGAGTTGACTGTGGTCAATTTTGAGAGTGCATTGACTTCTCACTTGCTGAGTATTGTGAATTGTTCGTAAATCCAGTATTTTTTTGTCCAAAATTGACTTTTCCAGTTGCTTTGTATCTTTGACAATCTCAAATTATTGACATCGGTTGATGTAATTCTTTTTTCAAATGTTTAGGAAATGTTGTTTGTCCAAAATTGTCTTTTCGTTTAATTTGCAACTTTGGCTTTTGTAAATTAATGACATCGGATGATGTTATCATGATCTTCTCCTTTTCAATAGTTTCAGACGTGCAGTATGATCTCAACTTGCATTTTTGTTCCATAATTGATGTTTCAATCATCTTTACTTCGCTTAATTCCACATTTCGATTTAGTAATTTGTTTTACGTGAATGTCTCGTTACAAAAAATGCGATTTAATTCGACTTGATCCTTATTGATATGACCATTTACAACAACATCAACACCGTTACCTGTCCAACCTCCCGCATGACTTTGCCACTCACCATCTTGCCATCACAAACTTCTGCATACGAACGCGTAGAACTTCTCAGCATACGAACGCGTCGATCATCCTTGTGTCTCTGCCATACTTCAGTTTTTTAGTTTTGTTTCTCCCACACAAATTTCTTACTTGTTTTCTTCGCATGAATACTATTTTATAATTTTCAGGAATCTATCATTTAATTTATGTGCAAAATTGAAATTAAAATTTACTTACAATTTTATAAATCTTGTTGATATTTTTATATGAAATCAGTTCTATTATTTTTAATACAAAAAGAAATCAGTTCTAATTGACTATTATTTTTATACCTGAATAAAAAAAAATTACTCTATAAAGTTTTTCATTGATCTATACATCCTATCATCTTGTCATTGCAATACTGCGTATGTTAAAATATCCATTCTGTTCTTCCAACTTTTTATGAAATCTGTACATCACTTTGTGTTTTCAAATTTGTCAAACCCATTAAATTAATTTGTTTATTTGAGCAATTCGCAATAAATGCTGAATTTGCAAGATAATTAGTTGGTTCAATTATCATTCTAATGATAACGATCTGATTTTTTTCCTCTGAATTTTATCAGTTTAAAGGTGTTTTTCCCTTGAAGCATTATTTTATCCCTTGATTTTCCCTTGAAGCGTTATTTATCCATTCCCTTTAATTTTCATTTGACTATCCCCGTAAAGTGCAAATGTTTTGAAATGTTTTTAACATATTGAATCCCCCCATGGATTACAACTGTTTGAAGCTTTATTCGACATAAAACTCTCCCCATAGAGTACAATTGTCTACTTTTTAATCCCTTTGGCGTTGCTTTATCAGTTTATGTATCCCTAGATCGGAACTTATACCGTTCTTTCCGATCTTTTTAGATTCCCCACGATGTACTCACAAATTTTACCCTTTCTTGAGCTGTAGTCCATATTCGTCTTTGCAAGCGTCCTTGCTGATATTGTTGTCTTCTTAATTGTTTTCCAATGGTTTCCTGTAAATCCTTCGTATAAGCGTATGACATTCTGAAAATATATTCTTTATATTTTGTTAAGTAAATTATAAAACACATGTTTACATTCAACATTCATTCTGGGGTGCACCTCCCTTGTCCAATTATTCTCACACACATTCTTACTTGCATACATGTTGTTTTGAAACATTTAATAATCACACCATCTTCATTTGCTTGTCGTTGAAATTTCGTTATTGTTCAGTCCGTTTGATTTGTTTTTATTTGTAGTTAAAAATTGCGTCATTGTTTTTCTAATACCCTGTTAACCCATTTCAGCTCAATTTTAGTATGTTCCCAAAATTGCAACCCAACAGCTTCTTAATTGTTTTAACGTGTTTCATCACTGCTTCATTATTATGTTTATATTTGATCATAATCGCTTCACGTGTCAAAAAAAAAAAAAAGTATAAACTCAGTACTGGTATTTTTCTTAATCTGTTTCTTGTTTAAATCCCATCAATTTTATCATTTGTAAAACATCTTTCATCACAATTCATAACATTCTTGTTTGCGCATCTTTTTTTTTTATGATTATTCATATTTTGTTTAACTCAACATTAATTCATTTATCATATCAAATCAATCATATATTCTTTTTTCATGTTTATTTTTCTGTATAAAAAATCGGTATTTATAACACATTTGTTTGATTCATTTAGTTCTCTTGATAACAATCGTTTTTTTTTCTAATTCATCAATCATATCAGTTCAATAAGTTTATTATTATTATTATTTTTTTTTAATGTACATAAATAATCCCGTGTGTTAAAATAAATATTTTCATTCATTGCAGTCTTTAGATATTGATCATTTATGATACTATGTCATACATTGCATAAATCGCTTATTTTTTTACTTTATTTTAATGGTACTGTAATTGTCACTTCAAAATATTTGTCTTGTATTGGAGCATTTAATTTTAAATTATGTTAATTGTATATTGTTAAAAACATGTTGAATGTATTTTAATACGGGTACATTCTGAACTATCATTTAGTGATATGTTAATCATTATATTTTCTTAGTCTATTATTATGTACATCTTCAAATTTGTTTCCATTTTTAATAGTGGTCGTTTGATCGCTGTTGAACTTAACGATATCATAAGGGCCTCGCCACTTATTTTGTAACTTTTGACCAATTCCTGTTTGTACCATTTGTACCAAAACTCTATCTCCCCACATTGGTACCCAATCATTTGTCTTTTTGTCATAAATTTCCTTTCTTTTTTCTTTTGACAATATTAAGTTGTTTCTAGCAGTTTCATGAGCCTCCTTGAATATATCTTTCATTGAACAAATATAGTCGTCATAATTTAAATCTGAATCATTGATTTTATAAATTGTGCTTGGTATAGTAGCTTTTTTTCCATACAAAAGTTCATAGGGAGAATATCCAGTTGATGAATTTTCTGTAGTGTTGTATTCAAACATAAAATATGGTATTAATTCATCCCAACATTGTGGATCTTTGCCAATAAAATTTCGTAAATAAATTTTTAACTCTCTATTTGATCTCTCAACTAAATTAGCTTGAGGATGATATGCACTTGTAACGATCTTTTTAATGTGTAATATTTTGCATGTATGTTGCAATAATTTGCTTACAAAGTTTGTACCTCGATCGGTTACAACTTCTTTAGGAGCACCAAATTTACAAACAAAGTTTTCGACAAAAGTTCTAGCAACAGTAGTACTTTCTTGGTTTTCCATGGGAGCTACAATCAAAAATCTTGTCAAATCATCTTGTATCACAAGACCACAATTGTTTCCATTATTAGAAATTGGTAACATAACCACATCCATATAAATTTTATCAAAGGGTTCATACGATGTTGTCGTAATTTTCATTGGCATCTTATTTGCTGGCCATATTTTATTCTTTTGACAGGAATCACATTGCTTTACATAATTCAAAACATCTCTTCGCATATTTTCCCATGTAAAAAGAGGACTCATTCTTTTAATCATTCGTTTACCTCCGACATGACCACCCAACGGTGCGTCGTGAAAATCTTTAAGCACTTGATCTCTGTCTTCTGGCTTTACATAAATTCGTTCATTTTCTGTTGCATATAGTGTAAATGACTTTGAAAGTTTCATTGCAAAAAATCGTAATAAGTTTAGTTCCAACTCTGTTTTAAATATTCTATGAGAAATAATTTGTATAACTGATGCATCTTTAGCAAAATCAGGATAATCTTTAAAGCTTTTAAATAAACCATCGAAAAATTCTTCATTTTTAACTGCTGAACGATATGTTCCATTCAAAATTAAACCCCAAATTTTCTTTTGCGGGAATACAAATATATTTTCATTGGTGTAATCCTTAATACCATGTGGAAGGTCAATGTATTTACTCAATTCTTTGTGTACCGTAACACTGTTTAATATCATAAATGTAGCTTCGGCTTGTTCAAATGGTATAATATTTTTAGAAAATTTTAAAACGGTAAAATCGATATCTGTATCTTGGAAATCCTTGTAGGTAAATGTTTTATCGTTGCTATCATCGTCATTATCTAAATTTATGTCAATTTGTTGAAGTCCATTCATATTATTATTCCAATTAGTGTTGTTTCTAGATAAATTCTGTCTGTTTGAAGTATTTGTTGTGTTTTGATTATCTGAAATATTTTGTCTATTTTGTTTTGCTTGTTGACGAGTTGTAATTGCTACTAATTTTGATGCTTGTTTATCATCTGCATGATCTTCATCATTATTTAAACGTGAGAGAAAATCTGCAACCACATTTTCCTTTCCTTGCTTGTAACGAATTTCACATCCAATGCCTTGGATTTTCAAACGAAGCTTTGTCAACGTTGGTGAAGTTTCCTTCAAATGCCATAGAGCTACCAACGGCCTATGATCTGTGTAAACGATAAAATCTTGGTTATAAATAAAATGTTTGAAGTGGTCTACTGCCCAAACAATAGCAAGTAGTTCCTTCTCAATAGTAAAATAGTTTCTTTCAGCCCCGATAAGCGCACGACTTGCGTAAGCGATGGGGTGATCATTTGACTTCTCATTAGTAAGAACTGCTCCGATAGCATAATCGCTAGCATCAGTTGTCAAAACAAATTTGTCATTGTAGTTCGGTCTAACTAAAACTGGTTCTGAAATTAAATAGTTCTTTAATTCTTCAAAAGCATTTTCACATTCTTCTGTCCAAATAAATTTCACATTTTTCTTTAATAATGCATTAAGTGGCTTACGTTTATCTGCAATGTTTGGAATAAATTTTCCATAAAAATTAACAGTTCCCAAAAATGATCTCACATTTTTAATCGTCTGCGGCCTTTTCATGTTTTTGATTGTATCAATATTTTCACTAGTTGGTCGAATCCCTTCTTCACTAATAATATGACCTAAATATCTGACTTCTTTGTGTAAAATTTTACATTTTGATGGTTCAACTTTTAAATTTCATGTTCATGTAATGCATTCAAAACTTTATATAAATTTTCATTGTGTTCTTCGATAGTTCTACCGAATACAATAATATCATCCAAATATACAAACGCATTAACTGGTTGTATTTCATAAATAAGTGTGAATGTAAATTTTTGAAATGTTGATGGACTATTTTTCAGTCCCATTGGCATTCTTAAAAATTCATAATGTCCTAAAAACGTTGAAAAAGCGGTTTTCGCAGCATCCTTTGGGTTGATTGGGATTTGATAAAATCCTGATTTCAAGTCAATAGTTGAGAAATATCGAGCTTCTCCAATACTGTCCAAAATTTCGCTAATAAGCGGTATAGGATACACAAATGGTTTAGTAATTGTATTTAGGTCTCGAAAATCCACTACAATTCTGTAGCGTTTATTGCCTTCGGCGTCTAAGTCTTTCTTTGGGATGCATAATACCGGTGCATTCCACGGACTTTTACTTGGGCGTATTATCCCTAATTTTAGCATTTCTTCCACTTGTTCTTCTACGTGTTTCTTGGTGGCTTCAGGAAATCTATATTGTCTTTTGTTAATTGGAATTTCAGTTGTTGTCTCTATATCGTGCATGGTTAAATTGGTATAAGTCAACTCGTCACCTTCTAAATAAAATATTTCATTAAAATCATGCAAAATATTATTAATTTCTTGATTGATATCACCTTTCAAGTGGTCTGTTTTAACCAATTCATAAATTTTTCTCATTCTGTCGTTGCCTGTAAGTTTTTCATGCTTCATGTTTTCAATCACATCATAATCCCGATCATTTTCTAAATTCATCTCTTTTTGGTAATCTTGGTTATCATCATCAATTTCAATTTGATCGTCATAATAATCTTCAATGCATGGTTGAATTCTGCCATTACGGCCATTGTCATAATCATAATTATTTTCATTATTTTTATCATAATTTGTATTAAAATTGTCATAACTATTTGCTCCAATACCTGTCATATTTACTTTGTTTATATTTTCAATGTCATTGATTCTAAATAAATTGGTCATTTCATGATTATTATATTGCATATTATTTGTGTCAGGCGTTCGTAAAACTATGTTGTCGAAACTTTGACTAATATATAAGGTGTATTTCTTTAGAAAATGTGCTCCAAGAATTGCAACATCAGCAAAATGCTTCAAAATGTAAAACTTTTCCTCGTATTTTGAATTTCCTATCAATAAAATCATATTTACAGATCCTACTGTATCTTCTGCTATTCCATGAACTCCTCTGATGGAAATTCTATCGTTGAAATCAATGTTAGTTAAACGCATATTACTAACCACATCCCATCTTACAAAATTGTAACATGATGCGGAGTCAATTATAAATTTGTGAAATTTTGTTGGATTTGCCAAGGTAGCAATATTTGCATAAAATATTGAATCATTATTGAAATTGATTTTTAATGTTTCATGTGGTGGAATGTATTCGTTAAATTGCAGTTTAAAATTATTTGGAATTTGATTTTTATTGCGTCGACTATTTGTATAAGTTCGTTTTAAAGTGCTCTTTGCAGTATTCGTTTTATAACATTCATAAATTTTTTTAGCTTGATAATTATTTCTTTGATAAATTTTTTTATTTTTATTGTTCCTGAAATTTCTGAATTTTCTGTCAAAATTAAGGTTTGAATTTTCAGTACTAGCAAGTAACCTTTGTTCGAGAGTTCTTAAAGACTCTCTGTCAATTCGTTCATTTTCTAAAAATTCTAGCAAATTTTCCAACTTCATATGACGGTTATTAGTGGCAATTGCTTTGATTTCATTATTTATAATTCCAACTATAAAGTGGCTTTTTAAGCAATAAGTTGTAAATGAATTTTCGTTGTAACTTTGATCAATTTTTATGATTTCGTATTTTATGTCAAGAACTCTTCCTGCATATGATTTAAAAGATTCATCACGTCCTTGTTTCAGAGTTTCAATTTGTTCAATTATACTACCAAAAGTAGTTTTGATACCAAACTCTCTAATTAAATTTGCCTTGGTTTCTTCCCAAGTGCTTGCATAAATTCGGTTAATACGTGCTGCTGCTTTAAATTTTAGTTTCATAAAAACAATATTTAAAAATTTACTCTGATCTTCGCCTTCAGGAATTTGATCAGCATAATAATCTATTAATATTAAAAATTGCTCCAGTGAGTCTAATGACCCATCAAATTCTGGAATAAGCTGGATTAAATCCGTCATCTCCAAATTCGCCATCTTTAACGGTGCACATCAACAAGAGCTTTTGCACCAAGATTTTTGTTACAGATATTTTAGTATTTTCGAAACTACGGGAACTATCGATATAATGTTTTATTCATCCCCTAAAGTACTGTCTACTAAGTGATTTACAACAAAATTAGCCTGTTTTTACAATCAGATTTGTGCAGGATTGGGTCCGTAAGTTTGTCAATTTTGGCATAAGAAGACAACAACTTCCTTGGTTGCTGTGCACCCTTTTAAGCGTGTTTTTAACTATTTACATCAAATTTCGGTATAACTTTTGTTTACTCACCATAAACTGCCAGATTTCCATGGTCGTCTTCTTGGGTGTCCGATGTGGCTGATTTTCGTCTCCAGTTGATCCAGATGATCTCGTCATTGTTGAGTCCCTAGTGTTGTCCATCGTTGGCCGGTGTAGCGACCCTAAGTCGCTTACCTACTATACATAGACTACAGTTATTGTTTGTCATGAACAATGTCAAGTTCACGACAACGGTAAATGGTCTAGCACACGCGGTGTGTTATACAAAACATTCAGGTAGCGGTAACGCTTGACACCTGATGTTTTGTATAACATTTTTCGACCACGACCTAGGGCACTGGTAGATCCACAGTTCAGTGATCTTAGTATTTAACGGCCTGAGCTTGTTCAGTCGGGGTTGTCTTTTTGTATTGTGCAGTCATTAGTCAGTGTTCCTTATGCTTGTGCTCTGTTATCAGTTGTGCAGCTAATAGTCTTGTGCTTGGGTTTGTGCTTGTGCTTGTGTCAGTCAGTACTCGTGTCAATGTAATAAATAAAAGCAGTTAAAATCAATGTGCAAGTGTTATCTTTCCAGTGCATAATATCACAGTTATCCCGCTCGGACACTCGGTCCGACACATCTGGTGACAGCGGAAACTAACCGCTAGGAAAAAGGAAAACGCCATTTCTGACTGACTTAAGTAATAATTGTTAGAGCACTCGATTTTGATTAGAAGATACAAGGAAGCAAAAGTGTGTGGGTGAACTAAGTGTTGTTTGTGGCCGTTTTGCCCGATTTTGTGTGTTGCTGTTTCGACGACTTTGACGATTTCATCCGTAAGCGAGGCAGGCCACCACGAGAGGATGATCATCATTCAACTGATAACATGGTGAGTACCTTTTAGTTTTAAGTTCTGATTTTTGTGAAAAAAGTAATAGTGTTTGATGATTTGATGGAGAAGTTAGTACTTCAATGCTATTTCGTTAAGTAAAAGTGTTTGAGTAAAATGTTCATTGTTATGCATCACTTATAAATTTCAATTTAATATTTTAAAATAACAAAATGGTGTTTGATCTGAAAGAGGCAGTAATTTGCATTCCAAAATTTGATGGATCTCATAACCATCTACAAAATTTTATTGCATTTATAGATCTTTTTGCACAAGGCAATGAAAATAATGTCAACGTTAATTGGGAACATCAATTACTTGTAGTAGTTCGCATGAAGTTTCATGGGAGAGCGCTGGATAAAGCTGACAATATAATTAAAGAAACTTGGAATGAAACCAAACTAGCTTTGAAAAATGCCTTTGAAGAAAAATTAAGTATTGAGCAGATTATCATGCAAGTTTATAGTTTAAAGCAATTGTATCATGAATCTTTTGAAGATTATAAAGAGAGGGCTGACAAAATTCATGCTTCTATTAAAAAGCTTGGGAATAACGTCTATGCAAATAGACAATTTAAATCAAATTTTATCTCAGGTTTGAGAGATTACAATGTTGTGAAACTTGCAGCAAATATCCAAGCTGATGATTATGAAGACTTAGTTGCAGAATTAGTCAAAAAGTGCAGATATATTGAAGCAATTAATACCAGTTCAGCAATGAAACAAAATTATACAAATGACAATTACGATGATGCAATTCGTTATCACTCAGATGATTTTAACGGTGAATGTACATCATTTAACAAACGCCATTATAACTATAGCTCTAATTCAAACTCAAACAGTAGATCATTTTATCATGGGAGGAAAAACAACAAATTTCAAAATTTTGAAAATCGCCCACACTGGCAAGACAGAAACCAGTCTCAAAATTTTAATGATAGCAATTTTAATAACCAGACTAATGGTTCAGACTGGTTTGATAACAGAAATGCTAATTTCAGTCAACAACAAATGGACAATCAGAATAATTTACTAAATTATTCAGATAATTGTTCAGTTTTTGTAACAGAAGAGTCAGAACTAGTGCATAGTTTTGAAGATTTTAATCAAAACTATGAGTCTAAAAATGTAATAGATATTTCAAATTCAAATTACGATGAGCACATCGAACTTGCTGAAAATAGTGAAAATTTGAGTATTGTGTTAGCTACTGCGGCATGGAAAGGTGACAATTTATTTGAAGAAAATACTGCGGTTGAATCAACTACACACAGTGAAATCGAAGTTCAAGTTTTGAATGAAGAGTTAGATCAGTTGACCCAAATAAATGAAATAAATGATGATGTTGCAACTACGTCTGATTATTTTAAAGAAGAATATAATAAATCAGATGACAAAGAAATTATTTATGATTTAACAAAGATTTATGCTGAGACTAACGATTCAAACATAATTATTCCTCATTGGATATTTAATCAGAAAAAGTCTGAGGAAATTCAAAATGGAGTTCATCAAGAACAAGTTGTTGTATTGGAATTTGATCCTATAAAAGATACCGCTTATGAAAGTCAATTTTATCCAAAAGATGCCAATGAGATCATAGAAAGTGATATTGCAGGGGTTGAATCAACGAACCCGATTGCCTTGGAACAAGTCAGAACGTTTAAAAAAATAAAACAATATCATACAGATAAATGCAACTCTCGGTCGATATCATCATTGAGTTATGGTGATAGAAAAGAGAACTCAAATTCAATTGAAGAAATTAAACCTTTAAGTTTAAATTGTCAAAATGTATTGCAATCCTCACAAAAGCTTGAAGATTTCAAAAGATTTCGTATGAAAGGAAGCTAAATATGTTTTTGATAATTTGGACTGGACACATTATCGAAAAATGTCGAATGAAAATTGAAATGAAAAGGATATTTTATTTTAAAATGAAGTGATTGATTAAACATAATGGTCGCTCAAGCGCAGTGCTCTTCATAACTTTATTCATGAATGTGGACTCTTATTATCACGTTCACAATATGGATTTTAAAAAATTAATCTGTATTGTGGTAACTCACCCGCATAATGAAATATGCCTTTAAAGATTTGCCTATCGATGGTTTCATCATTAGGTTTAATCCTTTACTAAAAAAAAGTTTGCAAAATGCTCTTCAAAGTATATTTTTACTTGATGACACACACGCTAATAATGTGTACGCTGTCAATGAAAACGATTACGATGTAAATTCGTTTAGTACTTTTAAGAAGAATTTGAGTTTTATCATGTTAAAAAAATAATAATAATATAAAAAAACATTGCATTTTATACTAATATGCTTGCATGCAAGATTTTCCCTTTGCTTGAGACTTTTCTTTTCAGCACACCTACTACCAACTTTTCGGGGTCATAGGGGGAATGATCGGTCGGATCATTTATGTAAGTATATAAATTGAATGATGCCAATAAATGATTCGGACTATTCTATTCACCAAAATTTAATATCATTCAATTTAAACCTGTATGCATGCAAGATGAATGTAAGAGGTCTGTGAGAAGAGCGATAAATAAAATGATTGAAAAAAATAATATAAGTATGGTTTGAAAATAACCAATCATTTTGTTTATAAAATATTAAAAAAAAAAACAAATTGAGAGTCAATCAAAATTAAATGCCGCCTAGCAAATAAAATATGGGGCTTAGCCAATTCGTAGAGATAATCATTATATTTAAATAATCATTATATTCAAAAAAAAACTTCTGCAAATTAAAAAAAATGCAGCTTAGCAATTCAAAGTATAAAAACAAAACAAAAACTTAGGGTTTAGAATTTTGAGCCAGTCCTCAGAGAGCGGAATCCTTTCTGCTAGGATGCAGAGGTAACTTCAAACTTCAACATCCGCAATCAATGACGCTGGGGTCTTCAAGATAGGACAACGAAGGGTCCTTGGCGTTACTCCAGATGTTGAAAATTGGTGATCTTCAATGTTACTCAATGTTGTATGGTGTTCTATTGATGTTGACGAAGCTGATGGTCTAAACTGTGGCAAGGAGAATGGCAAGATGAGAGATCGATGGAATCTCGTTGGAAAGACAAATATATACGGTATCAACATACGATTTAAACGACGGCGACTGGGAGATGATGCTCCTAGATTGCGCCTTATTCATTAATAACCGGAGTGTTATTAGCGGCTAAGCAATGAACTTAGACTGCATTTAATTTTGGCAATGGTTGCCTGAACCAGATTTTTGGCAGTGTTTGCCTTGACAGAATTGATCAAACGGACTAATGGAAGTTCAATCATACCGTATCAAGCCAACGAGATACGAAAAGTTTAACAAGAGATGGCATCAACAACAGATTGAACACTTAACAGCGAAAAGTCAACGGTTGGAACAACAGAGTCAATATCGTCAACACAGCCCAGACGTACATCATCGAAGCAGCCAGGACAACCGTGATTATCCCCGAAGACACCCCAGAGTCATATCGCGAGACGGAAGACATCCAAGAAGACATCCCTGAGGTAGCAAGGACCAACGTAAAGTTAGGAAAAATTATAATATTTTACCAAAAACCTACAACTATCTACTTGAAATCAATCTCTTCAAGATTAATTTCAAGCTGTTAAGGAAGGGGAGATGTAGCGACCCTAAGTCGCTTACCTACTATACATAGACTACAGTTATTGTTTGTCATGAACAATGTCAAGTTCACGACAACGGTAAATGGTCTAGCACACGCGGTGTGTTATACAAAACATTCAGGTAGCGGTAACGCTTGACACCTGATGTTTTGTATAACATTTTTCGACCACGACCTAGGGCACTGGTAGATCCACAGTTCAGTGATCTTAGTATTTAACGGCCTGAGCTTGTTCAGTCGGGGTTGTCTTTTTGTATTGTGCAGTCATTAGTCAGTGTTCCTTATGCTTGTGCTCTGTTGTCAGTTGTGCAGCCAATAGTCTTGTGCTTGGGTTTGTGCTTGTGCTTGTGTCAGTCAGTACTCGTGTCAATGTAATAAATAAAAGCAGTTAAAATCAATGTGCAAGTGTTATCTTTCCAGTGCATAATATCACAGTTATCCCGCTCGGACACTCGGTCCGATACACCGGTTTTGAAATTTTCGATGCTTCTGCCATTGGTCGAGCCCGTTTTGGTTCCATCTCGTAATGCTGCACATTTGCTTCCATCTTAGAACTCCTCACATAACATTTTCTTCAATTTAACGTTTTTTTTATTTTTACACTATTTTAACTGTTTGTTACTTCGCGACATCATTTTGTTCATTAACTTTCACACATAGTCACATTTTCAACTCTCGGTTTTGTCCAATCAAAATGGCGTGTCCAAACACACACAGCGTTGCTTTCCGCTAGTCACCACCTGAACGGCCCGAGCGGTTTAGGCTTTCAGGATTTTTGTGATATTTACTTGTATAGTCAAAACAGATCAGTAAACTCCACTTATTTGTATATTACACTTTTTAAAGATTACATTTTTGCGGTAACACTCTTAACTTTTACGCACACGATCACATCACTCAACTATTTGTTGCTAATTTCATTAAGACCTTCGTCGAGCCAATTCTCTACGTTGAAGCCAGACTTGTCCTCCAGACCTCTTCGCCGAACCATGCCAGACCCGAACTCCTAAGTCCCGGGTGGACTCTTCACGGCGGCTAAGTCCCGGCGGACTCTTCACAGCGGCTAAGTCCCGGCGGACTGCGGCCTCCACCGCTAAGTCCGGCTGGACTGGGGCCTCTGCTACTGGTGGCTGCTGGCGGGTCCGGCTGGTCTGGGGCTTCTTCAGGATCTGGAACTGGACTGGGCTTGAACTGGCTGGAACTGACTGGAACTAACTGGAACTAACTCCCCTCCTCAAGAATTTTGGGGTTTTTATAGTCAGTCCCCGAAAACTCTACTAAATTTTGTTCTACTAAAAGTGGTCCGTTTCGATGAGAAGCATCGATGAACCTCATGAATTAAATTATGCAGACCTCTGCAATTCTTCATGACTTTCCGTATGGTGTAGTGAGTACACCTCAAAATCGGAAGTCATGGGTTCGAACCATTGTCGTGAAACTTTAAATTATGTTATTGGAATATCAAAATTATGTTCCTAAAACATTCTCAAAAATGTTGGTCAATAATGAGAAGGTCGAATTCTCCATTGAACGAACATGCCAATGAATTTGGTTAAGCCACACCCTCAATTTCCCCTGTGGAAAAACATCGCACATTCATAATTGAAAGCTTAACCATTTTTTTGATTGCCTAACAATTGGCGAAATTTAATAAAGGGCTTTTCAGGTGAGGATGACTCATGATCCACACCTGTACATAAGCTTAATTATTTGTCGCGCAACGCGAGTCGACGGGTAAAATTATTTATGCTTGCGTAAGCGCGCATGGTCAGAACTGTGGTGAGGTTCGAAAAATGGACAAATTTAATGATTTAAATTTGAGGTCGCTGCAGTATTACTGTATTTTATCAAATTCCTCTGAAACTATGGGAAAATTTTGTCCAATTTTGACAAAATAATTAATTTTGCGCTAAAATGATGTCTCAAAGCGAATGCTTTAATTTAAAACCGGAAATTTCAAACTTGATTTTAAACATTTTGATATACCCCTTACAGAAATGACTTGAAATTGTGGAAAATTTTCTAAGTCAGGATGGCACATTTTGGTATTATTTTGGTATTAAAGTGTTTTATCAAATTCCTCTGAAACTATGGGAAAATTTTGTCCAATTTTGACAAAATAATTAATTTTGCGCTAAAATGATGTCTCAAAGCGAATGCTTTAATTTAAAACCGGAAATTTCAAACTTGATTTTAAACATTTTTGATATACCCCTTACAGAAATGACTTGAAATTGTGGAAAATTTTCCAAGTCAGGATGGCACATTTTGGTATTATTTTGGTATTAAAGTGTTTTATCAAATTCCTCTGAAACTATGGGAAAATTTTGTCCAATTTTGACAAAATAATTAATTTTGCGCTAAAATGATGTCTCAAAGCGAATGCTTTAATTTAAAACCGGAAATTTCAAACTTGATTTTAAACATTTTTGATATACCCCTTACAGAAATGACTTGAAATTGTGGAAAATTTTCTAAGTCAGGATGGCACATTTTGGTATTATTTTGGTATTAAAGTGTTTTATCAAATTCCTCTGAAACTATGGGAAAATTTTGTCCAATTTTGACAAAATAATTAATTTTGCGCTAAAATGATGTCTCAAAGCGAATGCTTTCATTGAAAACCGAAAATTTCAAACTTGATTTCAAAAAATTTTGATATACCCCCTACAGAAATGACTTGAAATTGTGGAAAATTTTCTAAGTCAGGATGGCATGTTTTGGTATTATTTTGGTATTGAAAGGTTTCATCAATTTTCTCTGAAACTATGGGATTTTTTTTACCAATTTGGACAAAATAATATTTTTTTTTTTGAAAAAAAAAATGTTAAAGCTGGTTGCAACATTTTTTGATATACCCATTACGATTTTTTTTTAAATTGTTGAAATTTCTAACCAAATACTTTGAAAAACGAGTCAATCGAAAGATTATTGAATTTTGGTGAATTTCAATCCAGTTTCATTTTAATAACACTTATTTTTCAATCTTGTTATTTTTCAGAAGCTTCAAGAACTTCAAGCACAGGCCGTTCATCAATGACAAATGCATTCGGTGTGGTGAAGAATATCACTAAGAACAACATGGAATCATCAGGTGAGTAGATTTGGCTGTTGCATATGGATCATTTCCGTTTTTTTACTAACTGCAACTGCTGCACTAAAAATGGTATGAAAATACCAAATTTTGGTATTACCTACTTGTGCAAATATCAGCGACCAAAATGTGCTCTTGGTTGCCCAGTAATAGATGGTAAAATACCATGAAATCATACCAAAATCATGTATGTAGAAGACCACAGGATTACCAAAAAATGATTTTCCAAGGGCGCGGGAATACCTAAAATTAAAACCATGGCAATACCAAGTTTTGGTATACAAGCAATGTTCAAAAATCCAGAAGACCTCAACTTGGTATTGAAATGGTTTCATTTTGAGATATTATTTTACCCTTGGAATAACATGGTTTGGTATTGTTGTGCCCTTCTACATAAAAGACTTTGGTATGATTTCATGGTATTATACCATCCATTACTGGGCAACCAAGGGCACATTTTGGTCGCTGTTATTTGCCCAAGTAATACCAAAATTTGGTATTCCCGTGTTATTTACCCCTGCTCGGGATGGTTCGTTCGCTCTTTTTAATGAACCGGCTCTTTGAGTGGCTCGCTCTTTCAAAGTTTATGTCCCCCCCTTCAAAAGTGGCTTAAAAATACAAGGGGGCAAGAAAAAAAAAAGTTTTTCAGAAACTTCGAAACTTCAAAAAGTTTAGAAGTGCAGAAAACAATTTAATGCATTTCCTTGCGTTGATAATTATTTTAAGCATGATTCACAGTTTAAAAATATTTTAAAGTTTTGAAAAATTTCGATGCACAGATCCGCAAAAAAAACTTCTTATTTTTTCGCTGAAAAATATGTTTTTTTCCAAATCTTAGTTTTCTTTTAATCTTATGATTGTAAAACAACTGTACTGATGTGCAATGTATTTTAAAACACTTTTTTTTATTGTAATGTTGAAACCATGGTAAGCAATTTCATTTTTTCACTTTTTTTTTTGCCTCAGAGACAAAGGAAAAAATATTTGCACATTTCACAAAAATTTCACAAAAAAAAAAAAACAAATATCTTTGACCAAGCCCAAAACATGCAATTTTTTTAAGTGCATTTCAAATTGTTATCAGTTCATTAGACTGCAAGTTAAAAAAAATATTTCATTTGCCCCTCGATTTTTAACGCGGAAAAAATATTTCCAATGCAACGTTGCCAGATTATTTTGTAGGAGATCTGTTTTTTCTTGAAAATTAATCTGTATTTTATCTGTATCATGTCGAATTCGAAGCCATTGAAGACATTTTTAAATTTTTAATAGCAGATTGAAGCTTTTTAATCCTATTAAAGCTTAATTTCATTACTAAATTCATGAAACTTTCAAATATAACCATTTTAAAAAAAAAATCTGTATATACAGATTTTTGTGATTTTTGGGATCGAAAAATCTGTAAAATACAGATTTATCTGTATATCTGGCATGGCTGTTCCAATGGCCTAGTTTTTTTTTTAAATTCATGACATCCAGGTTTTAAAAGTAAAATTAATTTCACTAAATTATTCATAACTTATATTGAGGACCCCGTGGCGCGGTGGTTAGCGGTGTGATGTCTATTAAAAAACTTTAAACAGGATTGCTTGAGGATTGCCATATTAAAAAAAAACTTATGGAAAACTTTGCTTAAAATAAAAAAATAACCTCATGAAATCGAATTGATAAACCATCAACTTTACCCCACACTGCCCTATCGAACTTCCGCTGACGGTGGTGGTTTGGTTGTAAAACAGCCCTCTGTTCAACCCGGACACCGACACGGCAAGTACCCACAACCAGCGCTAATAACAATTACAGAAAGTGAGAGTTATGGCGAACAAGTACTAAGCTCTGACCGTTCACCCCACACCTTGAAGTGGCGGAAGAGGGATCCTTTTTGCCCCCTTCCCCCTCTCCTCTCAAGGGGCTCCTTGTTGAGGGCGGACGCGAAATGGATTTGTTGGATTTTTTTTCCGCCACCACCGCCGTCACTTTTTTTTACGACCCCACCGAGCGAGCACGTCGAGGTGATGGTAATTTGGATGTCCATAAACGATGTAACCGTTTTGCGGACGATTATGTTGCCAATCAAAAGATGATGACTTGAGGGATTCGTGCGGTACACCCGCGCGCGCTCAGGTGAGAGTTTGTTCTTTTATGCTGCGTTTAGTGGATTATGGCCGGGTTGTAATCGGGATATTACGCGATGATTTGAGCTTGATGGTGCTGACGAATCGTATTTGACTTTTCTGTTTGTTCTGTTTTCAGTTTTCTGTTTTCAGTTTCTAATTGCTGCTCACTTCTTCCAATTTCAGACGTCCTTGATCGGAAGCCGATTAAGTCAAGTTAATATCTAAATTACCAAGCAATTAATAATACACATCCCACCGGTTCCTCCCCTTTTCATCTCGCCTTACTGCCGGTCAAAAACTATCGTTTACCCGTTCATTTCTTCCCAAGATCCCTTCGAGAAACCGGCAAAACTGACTCCCATCTCAAACGAGCCAAGGAGAACACTTAATCATTATCATCGCACTCCTCTCGTCATCATCAAAAGATGATAAAAAGTGGCTTCTTTTCACTTTCCGAGGGGCATCGTCTTTTGTTTTGTCGAATTCTGTTTTGCTAAGGAGAGTGGTGCCTTATTTCGCCTTATGATGTACCTATTTTCGACCCCTTCGTTTTTCGATTAGTTTGAACGCCCAAGTCAGTCCCGTCACCCCTTAAAAGTTTCCCATCTTTTCTTTCTTGAAATCTTTATTTTACCGACTTGAGACTTCCTCCAGATTGTCGGTGTGCGGAGTGGCTCATTTTATGTCCTTCTTCTTGTACTACTCAGTGGTAGGAAGCCGGGCAAACAGGAAGGTTTATGTTCCATTCACGTAAATGCCGGCCAACACACACACACAGCTGGTAGGAAACTGATTTTATTAACCCACAAACAATAAATCAACTGAACATTCGTCGAACGACCTACCGCGATTGTTTTTTTTTTTTTTTTTTGTTTAGCTTTGGGAAATTGCGATAAGATTTACGCGATTTGGGTGGGGGATCGAACCTGCTACCATTTGATTGGCTTGTGTTCCTACATTTTTTTTTACAAAAGTTGGTTTAGTCGATTTAACATTTTCGTGAAATGATTCATGAGAATTTTGAATAAACAGACTTGTTCATACAAAAAAGTAAAAAAAAAACGAAAAAAGCACTTCTTCATTTTAAAAACCAACGATTTCAAGTACAGATTTGCCTAAATTATTAAAAAAAGCGTTTGCGATTGTATTGTGGAGCTAAGAAGTAAAAAAGAGGATGGAGATAAACTTCACGAACTAATTTATTTAAGATCTAAATGCGGCTCCAAATTTTAGAAATGCCAGAAAAAAATAGATAAAGAAAATAGTTCCTCAGAACATTGCCAACTTTCCGCTTCCACTATCCACCATAAAGAGACGCAAGTGTAAACGCTCTAAACTGAAATAAAAATGAAATATTCAAAAAATGGTAACTGAAAACGTTTTTATTTGATCGATTTTATATCATTGACAAAATGTTAGGTGTTCGTGAAGAATTCTTCAAAAGAGTTACATTCTGAAAAAAGTTTTTCTTTTAATATGTAACTGGAAATGCCTTAAATATTTTTTTGTGTTAGGCCGCTGCAAATATTGTTCAAAGTTTATTTGTTTATTTTAAAAAGTGCTCTTTACAGCAAGTTTCTGTTATTCTTACGGGAAAACGACGCAAAAGTAGTTCGCCTTTGGGAAAACTCAAAATTTCGTCCACTTTGCGCTTCAGCCTTAACGATGAACTTGAAAGCAAATGTCTGCTATTCCTATGGGAAGACGACAACTTTGACAATTTTGACAATTTTGACAATTTTGACAATTTTGACAATTTTGACAATTTTGACAATTTTGACAATTTTGACAATTTTGAAAATTTTGACAATTTTGACAATTTTGACAAATAACTTGGAAGTAATTTTTTTTGAAGATAGCAGAAATGTCTTGTTGATTTAAAATATAATATTTTTACTAATGTTCTATTTTTAATACATTAAAATCAAAATGCACTTTCAAAAGGTATTTCGAATTTTGACAATTTTGACAATTTTGACAATTTTGACAATTTTGACAATTTTGACAATTTTGACAATTTTGACAATTTTGACAATTTTGACAATTTTGACAATTTTGACAATTTTGACAATTTTGATAATTTTGACAATTTTGACAATTTTGACAATTTTGACAATTTTGACAATTTTGACAATTTTGACAATTTTGATAATTTTGATAATTTTGACAATTTTGACAATTTTGACAATTTTGACAATTTTGACAATTTTGTCAATTTTGACAATTTTGACAATTTTGACAATTTTGACAATTTTGACAATTCTGACAATTTTGACAATTTTGACAATTTTGACAATTTTGACAATTTTGACAATTTTGACAATTTTGACAATTTTGACAATTTTGACAATTTTGACAATTTTGACAATTTTGACAATTTTGACAATTTTGACAATTTTGACAATTTTGACAATTTTGACAATTTCGACAATTTTGACAATTTTGACAATTTTGACAATTTTGACAATTTTGACAATTTTGACAATTTTGACAATTTTGACAATTTTGACAATTTTGACAATTTTGACAATTTTGACAATTTTGACAATTTTGACAATTTTGACAATTTTGACAATTTTGACAATTTTGACAATTTTGACAATTTTGACAATTTTGACAATTTTGACAATTTTGACAATTTTGACAATTTTGACAATTTTGACAATTTTGACAATTTTGACAATTTTGACAATTTTGACAATTTTGACAATTTTGACAATTTTGACAATTTTGACAATTTTGACAATTTTGACAATTTTGACAATTTTGACAATTTTGACAATTTTGACAATTTTGACAATTTTGACAATTTTGACAATTTTGACAATTTTGACAATTTTGACAATTTTGACAATTTTGACAATTTTGACAATTTTGACAATTTTGACAATTTTGACAATTTTGACAATTTTGACAATTTTGACAATTTTGACAATTTTGACAATTTTGACAATTTTGACAATTTTGACAATTTTGACAATTTTGACAATTTTGACAATTTTGACAATTTTGACAATTTTGACAATTTTGACAATTTTGACAATTTTGACAATTTTGACAATTTTGACAATTTTGACAATTTTGACAATTTTGACAATTTTGACAATTTTGACAATTTTGACAATTTTGACAATTTTGACAATTTTGACAATTTTGACAATTTTGACAATTTTGACAATTTTGACAATTTTGACAATTTTGACAATTTTGACAATTTTGACAATTTTGACAATTTTGACAATTTTGACAATTTTGACAATTTTGACAATTTTGACAATTTTGACAATTTTGACAATTTTGACAATTTTGACAATTTTGACAATTTTGACAATTTTGACAATTTTGACAATTTTGACAATTTTGACAATTTTGACAATTTTGACAATTTTGACAATTTTGACAATTTTGACAATTTTGACAATTTTGACAATTTTGACAATTTTGACAATTTTGACAATTTTGACAATTTTGACAATTTTGACAATTTTGACAATTTTGACAATTTTGACAATTTTGACAATTTTGACAATTTTGACAATTTTGACAATTTTGACAATTTTGACAATTTTGACAATTTTGACAATTTTGACAATTTTGACAATTTTGACAATTTTGACAATTTTGACAATTTTGACAATTTTGACAATTTTGACAATTTTGACAATTTTGACAATTTTGACAATTTTGACAATTTTGACAATTTTGACAATTTTGACAATTTTGACAATTTTGACAATTTTGACAATTTTGACAATTTTGACAATTTTGACAATTTTGACAATTTTGACAATTTTGACAATTTTGACAATTTTGACAATTTTGACAATTTTGACAATTTTGACAATTTTGACAATTTTGACAATTTTGACAATTTTGACAATTTTGACAATTTTGACAATTTTGACAATTTTGACAATTTTGACAATTTTGACAATTTTGACAATTTTGACAATTTTGACAATTTTGACAATTTTGACAATTTTGACAATTTTGACAATTTTGACAATTTTGACAATTTTGACAATTTTGACAATTTTGACAATTTTGACAATTTTGACAATTTTGACAATTTTGACAATTTTGACAATTTTGACAATTTTGACAATTTTGACAATTTTGACAATTTTGACAATTTTGACAATTTTGACAATTTTGACAATTTTGACAATTTTGACAATTTTGACAATTTTGACAATTTTGACAATTTTGACAATTTTGACAATTTTGACAATTTTGACAATTTTGACAATTTTGACAATTTTGACAATTTTGACAATTTTGACAATTTTGACAATTTTGACAATTTTGACAATTTTGACAATTTTGACAATTTTGACAATTTTGACAATTTTGACAATTTTGACAATTTTGACAATTTTGACAATTTTGACAATTTTGACAATTTTGACAATTTTGACAATTTTGACAATTTTGACAATTTTGACAATTTTGACAATTTTGACAATTTTGACAATTTTGACAATTTTGACAATTTTGACAATTTGACAATTTTGACAATTTTGACAATTTTGACAATTTTGACAATTTTGACAATTTTGACAATTTTGACAATTTTGACAATTTTGACAATTTTGACAATTTTGACAATTTTGACAATTTTGACAATTTTGACAATTTTGACAATTTTGACAATTTTGACAATTTTGACAATTTTGACAATTTTGACAATTTTGACAATTTTGACAATTTTGACAATTTTGACAATTTTGACAATTTTTACAATTTTGACAATTTTGACAATTTTGACAATTTTGACAATTTTGACAATTTTGACAATTTTGACAATTTTGACAATTTTGACAATTTTGACAATTTTGACAATTTTGACAATTTTGACAATTTTGACAATTTTGACAATTTTGACAATTTTGACAATTTTGACAATTTTGACAATTTTGACAATTTTGACAATTTTGACAATTTTGACAATTTTGACAATTTTGACAATTTTGACAATTTTGACAATTTTGACAATTTTGACAATTTTGACAATTTTGACAATTTGACAATTTTGACAATTTTGACAATTTTGACAATTTTGACAATTTTGACAATTTTGACAATTTTGACAATTTTGACAATTTTGACAATTTTGACAATTTTGACAATTTTGACAATTTTGACAATTTTGACAATTTTGACAATTTTGACAATTTTGACAATTTTGACAATTTTGACAATTTTGACAATTTTGACAATTTTGACAATTTTGACAATTTTGACAATTTTGACAATTTTGACAATTTTGACAATTTTGACAATTTTGACAATTTTGACAATTTTGACAATTTTGACAATTTTGACAATTTTGACAATTTTGACAATTTTGACAATTTTGACAATTTTGACAATTTTGACAATTTTGACAATTTTGACAATTTTGACAATTTTGACAATTTTGACAATTTTGACAATTTTGACAATTTTGACAATTTTGACAATTTTGACAATTTTGACAATTTTGACAATTTTGACAATTTTGACAATTTTGACAATTTTGACAATTTTGACAATTTTGACAATTTTGACAATTTTGACAATTTTGACAATTTTGACAATTTGACAATTTTGACAATTTTGACAATTTTGACAATTTTGACAATTTTGACAATTTTGACAATTTTGACAATTTTGACAATTTTGACAATTTTGACAATTTTGACAATTTGACAATTTTGACAATTTTGACAATTTTGACAATTTTGACAATTTTGACAATTTTGACAATTTTGACAATTTTGACAATTTTGACAATTTTGACAATTTTGACAATTTTGAACATTTTAGACAATTTTGACAATTTTGACAATTTTGACAATTTTGACAATTTTGACAATTTTGACAATTTTGACAATTTTGACAATTTTGACAATTTTGACAATTTTGACAATTTTGACAATTTTGACAATTTTGACAATTTTGACAATTTTGACAATTTTGACAATTTTGACAATTTTGACAATTTTGACAATTTTGACAATTTTGACAATTTTGACAATTTTGACAATTTTGACAATTTTGACAATTTTGACAATTTTGACAATTTTGACAATTTTGACAATTTTGACAATTTTGACAATTTTGACAATTTTGACAATTTTGACAATTTTGACAATTTTGACAATTTTGACAATTTTGACAATTTTGACAATTTTGACAATTTTGACAATTTTGACAATTTTGACAATTTTGACAATTTTGACAATTTTGACAATTTTGACAATTTTGACAATTTTGACAATTTTGACAATTTTGACAATTTTGACAATTTTGACAATTTTGACAATTTTGACAATTTTGACAATTTTGACAATTTTGACAATTTTGACAATTTTGACAATTTTGACAATTTTGACAATTTTGACAATTTTGACAATTTTGACAATTTTGACAATTTTGACAATTTTGACAATTTTGACAATTTTGACAATTTTGACAATTTTGACAATTTTGACAATTTTGACAATTTTGACAATTTTGACAATTTTGACAATTTTGACAATTTTGACAATTTTGACAATTTTGACAATTTTGACAATTTTGACAATTTTGACAATTTTGACAATTTTGACAATTTTGACAATTTTGACAATTTTGACAATTTTGACAATTTTGACAATTTTGACAATTTTGACAATTTTGACAATTTTGTCAATTTTGACAATTTTGACAATTTTGACAATTTTGTAAATTTTGACAATTTTGATAATTTTGACAATTTTGACAATTTTGACAATTTTGACAATTTTGACAATTTTGACAATTTTGACAATTTTGACAATTTTGACAATTTTGACAATTTTGACAATTTTGACAATTTTGACAATTTTGACAATTTTGACAATTTTGACAATTTTGACAATTTTGACAATTTTGACAATTTTGACAATTTTGACAATTTTGTCAATTTTGACAATTTTGACAATTTTGTAAATTTTGACAATTTTGATAATTTTGACAATTTTGACAATTTTGACAATTTTGACAATTTTGACAATTTTGACAATTTTGACAATTTTGACAATTTTGACAATTTTGACAATTTTGACAATTTTGACAATTTTGACAATTTTGACAATTTTGACAATTTTGACAATTTTGACAATTTTGACAATTTTGACAATTTTGACAATTTTGACAATTTTGACAATTTTGACAATTTTGACAATTTTGACAATTTTGACAATTTTGACAATTTTGACAATTTTGACAATTTTGACAATTTTGACAATTTTGACAATTTTGACAATTTTGACCACTTTGACCACTTTGACCACTTTGACAATTTTGACAATTTTGATAATTTTAACAATTTTGACAAATAACTTGGAAGTACTTTTTTTTAGACACCAGAAATGTCTTGTTGATTTAAAATTTAATATTTTTACTAATGTTCTATTTTTAATACATTAAAATCAAAATGCACTTTTAAAAGGTATTTCGAATAGTTACGTTGAAAAATATCTTATTTCTTAAAAATAAATCAAAGATAATACAATTTTTTTTTATTTCCACCATTTAAGAAAAATATAATAAAAAAATTTATTGAACAATTTTTTATTTAAAAAATAAGAATGCATTATTAAAATAACAAGGATGATTTAATTCGGTTGTTTATTGTGTTTAATGATTTAAAATAATTATATTGCTTTCAAAAACTCGTCAAAAAACCATCATTAAAAAAAACTTTTTCGTAAAATTCGGATAACTCCTTAAAAATACATGCAAACCAACTTTTTCCAACTACCCACATATATTTTCTATAATTTTTTTCTGAGTCGATATTAAAAGAGGAGGCTAAATTAAAAGGTAATTTATTCGTATGATTTATTCAGTTGAATTACATTTGTATATTCTTCATACACTGTAAGCATTTTGTTTAAATTTTGAACAATACTGAAACACATCCCTCTCTAAAAAAAACCACCATCCACGGTTGCCAGATGAAAATTACAGACTGTCTAGGGAAACAGACTGGCCAATGCAAAATAAACAGGCACTGGCAACGTATGTTTTGCGCTTGCAACACTGCCAGTTTTGCTGGGCTTAAAGGGCGTTTGGTGTCCAGAAACATTAGTCAATCTGTTTCCCTAGACAATCTGTAATGAAAATCCTTGCAATGGTGTTTCGTGACGGTCCAAGTCGCAGAGCAGCTATAGCGCAACGAATTTGACGTATGAGCAAGAAAGGCTAAATCACTTTCCCGGTTGCGGGCCGGGGTTGCTGGAATGTTCCACAGGAGATTTGGCCATTCCAAGCTCCACTCCACTGCTCAAGAAAACCCCGATTGGATTGCGGCCCGCAAGAAATGGAATCAAAGATTTACCCCCCGGAAAGGTACACACCCGAAATCTTTTTCATTCTCTTTGAGTGTGAAAACTAGTTTTTTTTTTTTTTTTGCGTTACTTGAAAAGGTTTTCCTTCCAATACACCAGCGATCAATTTTGGGGGGTAAATTACCTCGACGTCATGCATGTTGGTTTGGCTTGCGAAAGCCGTCTTTTCAAAGACGGTGGCGAGATGAGTAATAGGGTTCTGTTTCAGTTTTGCTTTCGATGAATTCAATGAAAATTGTGATTTTTTTTTTCTCTTTTCGATGGTGATTGGACCTCGGCAGAATTCATCAAAATTCGAACGAAAAATAGGATTTTTCCAACCTTTCAACACACACTCACACACGAGATCCAATTGATACTCGGCGAAAGGTTGATTGAACCGTTGCAACCGTTTTTCTGCTTTTCCTTCAAGCCTCAAGAACTCGATGAGTTTGGCCATTTCTTTTCGGAAGAAATTGCAAAACGAAACTTGGGAGCCGTTATGTTCCGCTTCGTTAAGGAAATAGGCCGAAACTTGGGGCCGAGAATGTACCCCGGCAACGGAATGAAAGGGAACAGGTTAAATTGAAAGCAACAAACAACAGCAACAAGAAGAAAAAAAATGTGATGCTTATTAGCCGGTGCACTCAGCCCGCAAGTACCGAGGGCTTGAGTCAATTACTCAAAATTTGGAAGGTGTTTTTTTTTCGTTTTGGGAATGTTTCCCACGTGGCGTGACCGGGATGGATGGTCTCCACGCGATGCGAGAGGAATTTTAAGAAGAACTTAGGCTTTAATGCAAGGGTGACATTACTCAATCTCATCTCAATCGTGGGATCGACTGAACTTTCTCCGGTTTTCTTTAACAAAGTACTGCATATTTTTTGTTTTTTTTTTTTTCTTTTCTGAAACTGCACATGATTTTGAACAAAACTGCATCATTAACACATCAATATGGAACATTGATGCAAATGTGGCATTTAGTTCAGGTTCAACATTTTAGTTCATTTCAGTCATTTGAAAATTGATCAAGAAATATGACTAGCCAAACTTCCTCTTAAGATCGAAATGTCATATCAGTTTTTTTTTTTTTTTGTTTTGGGATTTTATTTTAGTTTTTTTTTGTCGTTTGTTTGTCGTTTTGTTTTGCTGATTTATACCATGTTACAGTGAAATAAAATTTGAAGATTAAAAAAAGATTTAAAACTGAAAGCACTCCCAGTGGCCACCCGTATTCGGTTCCGGAGTAACCAGGTTGGGTCGAAGGATGATCATAATTTTCAATTTCATGTTGTTCGATATGTCGCATGATATGCTTCCTTGCATATTCCGGAAGTGTCCCCCAGTGACCACCGGTAACCGGTTCAGAAGTGACCAGGTTGAGTCAGAGAACATTGACATGACCTCAGATGGTCATAATTTTCAATTTCTTGAAGTTTGATATGCAACGTGATGGGTTTCTACCGAGAGCATAATTGGAACCGTTATTGTGGTACCCTGGAACCGGTTCCGGGTTGGCCACATTTGGCTGGAACCAATCCCAAACAGTCAGGGGTAGTATTTGGTGTACGTTTGTCATAATTTTCAAAAAATTCGGTTGAAAAATTGGCTCCTTTGTAGATTTTATAACAAAGACTGTAAAAAACATGTTTTTCGGATTTTCCCAGTTTACGGAACCGGTGTCCACTTTAGACAAATTATCTCTACGGGAGTTTAAAACTGAGTTAATAACCCGTCAGATGCAACCGGAATCAACCCGCTATGTGTTATCGTTTCCACAAAGTCGGGGTCTCAAAAAGGCCTTTTTCGATTGTAGCAGGTTCCCGGTGGCCACAGTGTCCAAAACCTAACCTTTGGCAGAATTTTGGCAGCCAAAAACATGTCTGGGTCATATGGACTCGAGTACCTTTTTTCTGGGAGGCACTTCCGGTGGCCACCGGAAGTCCATTTTCGGCTCAAATATGTGTCTTGGTAAGATACACAAAGTCATAAAATTTCAGCTCTGTAGGCGCAAATGGTCAAAAGTTACAGTAACTTTAATGATGCTCTTGGGTCGTATAGACCTGAAACCGGTTTGGAAACTTAAACTAAACTAATGGCATGATGATTTGAAGTATAATCTTGTTCAAAATTGCGATAAAAGAGGTTGAAAATGTTTTTTTTTAAATATTTATTTTTGTTCTAGAATTTAGAAGAAAACGAGAGAATTGTGTCTATTTAACATTCCAACGCCCAAGGCTCCAAAAAAGTTGGAACGGTAACTTCAACTCGCTGGTTCTCGAGTATAACTCAACCAATCAAGATGATTCTTCTTTCTAATGATTTGTTAGGATGTCTATATAATTCTAGAACTTTGCAGAACTCAATTTGATCAAATCTTTAATTTTTGCGA
This sequence comes from Culex pipiens pallens, assembly GCF_016801865.2. NCBI lineage: Eukaryota > Metazoa > Arthropoda > Insecta > Diptera > Culicidae > Culex > Culex pipiens. The sequence goes on along the minus strand of NC_068937.1, from coordinate 98,609,723 downwards.
TCAAAAACATCGTTCCAACTTTTTTTTTCGCGAGTAAAAAAAAATTCGCTTAAAATTCCGCGGAGGCAGTCGTTTTAAAAAAGGTGGAACGATGTTTTCGGTCGCAGAAATTACAGATTTGTTCAAATCAAGTTCTGCAAAATTTTGGGATCATCTAGACATTCTTACAAATCCCTGGAAACAAGAATCGTCCCGAATGGTTGAGTTATGTCCGAGAACCAGCGAGTTGAAGTTGCCGTTCCAACTTTTTTGGGAGGCTTGGGCGTCCGTGTAAGTTGGACATGCGTTGGGCGTTCCAGTGTTAATAAGAACTTAAAATTTGTACACAAAGCCTATGGGTCATTCCATCTGAAGCGGAACAGCATTTGAAAATTACCATCTCCGATCCTGCTCAAATTTGGCAGAGCTGTTGAGACTATCAAAGCATGCAAAAATCCCGAATTTCATCCAAATCGGACCTCCCCCTCCAGTTTTGTACCCTCCTAAAAAATCGACTTTTTGGCGATTTTTATGCGAAACCCCTATCTTGAAACGGTGATTGCTCAGGAACCACAAATCTTAGACTCAATTTTGAAGGAAATTGGACGTAGAATCCATTTCCGTGATCAAAATTTGGATTAAAATATTTTTTCTACCTGTATTGCGCAATTGAAAACTTTAAATGGTCGTATCTCAAAACAGCCCAATTTATTTTTTAAATTTGACCTCACCATCGTATTCCCCGTCCAATTTTACATAAGAATCACTTATCGACAGAAAGGAATATGGTTCGTTCCAGTGATATCGCATTTTAAAGTTTTGAGTATTTGAAATTACCTCAATTAGCTACACTCGCCGCATATGCTAGAAGCACTCAGTCGTGCTGATCAATAATTACTACCTGGTGTTCTGCAAGATGAATTATTTTTATAATTTTATACGATTTTGAGATAATCAATACCTTGAACAATCTATTTTTCTGTTTAAGGAATATTTATTGGGTAATTTTGAATGCACTGTTTTTCCTGATCTTAGTGTCATTGAACTAGAGGTGGGCAAAACCGCTCTTTTTTAGAGCCGCTCATTTTCGTTCGCTCAATAAAAAGAGCCGCTCTTTTGAACGGCTCTTTCACTCTTTTTCAAAATTTGGATGAAAAAGTTTTTTTTAAGAATCGTGTGATTCCAAAAGCTGTTATAACTTATTTCACATTAGACTTCTACAAATTATTTGATAAAAAAATTAAAACTGAAAACGAGAAGATGCCCTTGAAAACCAAGCATTAATCGGACAAAAGGATTTTTTTCCAAAATTTCTAAACTATTCAGTAGATTTTTGGTAATATTTTACAAATTATGCAATTTGAAATGCTCAAATTTGTTTTCCGTTAATATTTTAATGTACAATCAGTTGTAAAGTAAAAAGTTTTTTTCATGTTTAAATAGCATTGAAATATTTAAAATTGCATTTTCAATTCTCAAAAAAAAAAATACTACATTGTTTTTGGAAATTCAAAAATCATGCCATCTTGAGCCAGTTCTTTCAAAGGACCGAAGTTTAAAAAAGAAGCGCGGTTCTTTTTTTGTGAGCCACGGTTCTTTAGCTCTTTTCAGTGAACCGGCCCTTTGAGCGGCTCGCTCTTTTTTTGCCCACCTCTACATTGAACCATATTAGGTAAAATTTAAAAAACCTATATTTATTTATTTTCAAATGCTACAACGTTTTCACAACACAATTGAAAAAAATAACATTTTTCTATTGTTTTCATATTTTTCCTAATTCTTCAATTCTTCCCACTTTATCACATTATTTCTTTTATTTGAAGCAAGAACAAATGTAGAGCTGGATGTAGTAGCTGAAATAACTCTCATGGGTTCTAGAGCTTTTGCCATGTGCGGTAGCAAAATAGTGCCATTCAGCAATAAACCCCAAAATCTGCCTTACGGTTTGAAAGATTGAGCATGATCATATTAAACCGATGGTTAGCAGCTGTATCGTCTTCCAAGATTTCGAAATGATTGACAAAAAAAAAGATAATTGTTCGGACGATGTCGAAATCAACACCACTTAATTTGATCTTAATCAGATAATAAATCCGATTAATCTTTGTGATTTTCTTACATTTTTCAGTTTTATACTTTCCAGAAATCCTCTGCTTCACGAGAGTTTTATTCATGTTAATTCATAGTTTTTAACACGATAATGTATCGTACACTTTTTCTTAAGTGTTACTTACAAGATCAATTTCAATTTCCTGCTTGCTCAGCGGGTATTCCATTCTGCCCTGTATTGCGTGTCGTTCTTGCTCTGTCCTGTGGGCTAGCACATAAATTCACCGTATACAATTTTTTTTTTTTTCAAAAAAGTAACTTTTTCGGTTCGTCCACCGACAATCTCATGTTGGTAAACAAACGCCGCCATAATGCCAATGTTGTTCGGTAGCTCATAACAGGCCATCGCAAGGTTTTAAGAAAGGTTTATCGAGGTTCTGGGGAGGCTGTTACGACTAAGTGGTCTTAATTTTGGTTTTGGCTGATAGGTTTTATAGCGGTTGTGACAGCTTTGCTAAAGCCTAAAATGTTACTTGGGATGAGCCCTCATCTGGGATGGATAGGGACACGTCAAGAAATAGGATTTACTCATATTTTTGATTAGAGAACACATGTTATGGATTTAGTTAGAATAGACAGAGAACAATAAAAATAGTAGAATATCTGTAAACAAAAATCGTTATGAGTGGTTCTGAACTTCAATTTATTTTTCGACAAAATAAGTGCACATCAATTAAATTGAGCTTCAGGAACATGTTGTGTATCAATAAAATACCACATTTGCTAAGTATTGTGCCATGATTTCATTTGATTTCTTGATTTTTGGCACAGGCGAAAATTGGATTTAATACGTATATTTCAACAAAAATAAACTGGTATAATATATCGTCAGCTGTGTGCTATCTTGTGACATAGACCATTTTGGTCGAAAATGAGTTAATGATGACGTTTTGCTATACTTAACAAACACTACAAGATGCTTTAACCAGATTTTGGAAACTCGCTTCTGTTTCCCGGATATCGCAATACACACTTGTGACATAGACCAATTTATCATCAAAATGATCGTGCACACTTGTGACACGTCATACATGTTGTTGGAAAATGTGGAAATTTTTTCTTGTTTTTCACAAATTTATGTACACACATACTTTCTAAAGGCAATGCAACCTTTTGTTTTTGAAAATATACTGATTAAGTCGGTTAAACTATTGATTTAAGCCTATTTTAGTTTGTATGGGAATTCTGTGCACACTTGTGACACGTAGTACAATTTTACTTTCGAAACACACTTGTGACACGTGCTTTTCAGATTTTTGATTACATAATTTACTGTATCTTTAAACTGGTGTAACCAAATTAGTTGAAACTTGGAGCGTTTGTTAAGCGATAGTATACGAACCGATTGCTTCAAAAAGTTTGGCTCTACCATTCATAGTTTTGAAAATATTTATCATCAAACTTTGAAAATCGATTTTCTCGAATAGTACTAAATGGTCGTTGTCACAAGATAGCACACAGCTGACGGGGTGCGGGACATTTCGCCGATTGTCGTTTCGCCGACGGTCATTTCGCCGAAGGTCATTTCGCCGAATGTCGTTTCGCCGCATGGGACGTTTCGCCGAATGGGACGTTTCGCCGAATTGACAAATAATCGTATAATAAATATATAAAATGGACAAAAATTGTATTAAAATATTTTGAAAAAGTATAATGTCCCTAAAAGGTGATTTTGCAATCTTTTTAAAAAAATATTTTTTTGTTTTTTAGTATGTTATTTTTATAAGTTTATGCATTATTATATGCATAAACAATCGCTTAAAAAATAATCTAGTTGAAAAAAAATCTGCGAGTTTTTGCATTCTTTCAAACTTAAGCAGTTATTTAATTTCAGCATACAATTTCTATGAGTTTTTGCATTAATTTCTGTTAGTTTTTTGCATTCTTGTTTTAATATATCATTTGAATTATTTCTGTGAGTTTTTACGTTCTGTTAACCATGAGCAGTTCTTTTAATTTTCTGCTTATAATTTTGATAAATTTCTGTTAGTTTTTGAATTCTTTGTATAATTTTTGTAAGTTTTTGTATTCTTTCCAACTTGAACAGTTCTTTTGATTTTCAGCATTATATTTTGAAAAAAAAAATGCCGGTAGTTTTTGCATTCGTTGTTTACTGAGCATATTTTTTTAAATTATTTCTGTGAGTTTTTGCATTCTTTCAAACATGAGCAGTTCTTTTAATTGGCTGCTTATAATATA